>NC_057807.1:240607631-240724117 GCF_018294505.1 Triticum aestivum
TAAAGTGGATGTCGTGGCCAACACACCCAGCCGGAAGACCTGTTATTATAATATCTTGATTGAGGAAGTTGGCCACCTCCCCATAGGGATTTCGTAGGATTACTCCCTAGTTGCCCCTATGGATTTCTGTGTTCCGAAGTCCGACCTTTTTACTTGATGTTCTAGATATCAAACCATATCTATGGGTGGGTTACACTAGCACATCAAGGAGAACATTAGAAGCGGAGTGCTAAATGTCTCTCGGTCGATCATCCAGATTTTTATTTCCTTGGCCCCGCTAAGGTGAAATCTGAGAAGGTGTTATCTTCCTTTGCATCTGCATCATCCATCATTAGCCATTATGGTAGCAAGTTGTGTTGCCAGGATCCTTGACACGGATATTGGTAAAACCTTGATGATTGTGGAATTGCTCAAGTTCTTGAGAGCACGCACAAGCGCTACGTGTTACCGTCGACACTAACTAGGTTTGCTCTCAACTTCCTCGGAAATGCTATGACCTCTTCAAACAGTGAAATCACTCTCTATTGTTGGGTTTTTCCCCAGTTACCAGAATCATTCCCAGCATTTGCATTTTGCTCCCAGCTTGCACCGCCAATGTGCCATTCTACCACGGGTCTCTTCCATTTCCGGTGATAAGCAAAAAATCATCCATTACGTTGTCTTCAACAAGGTAATCCACATCATCCAAGTTTGAGTATGCCATTCTGCCGACCCCCTCCAAACGATCGCTCGAGATTTGTCTTAGGCTGGTTTAAAGAGTTTCAATGATCTCTGAATCAAAGGTAATTCTTTTGCCACATAAGGGGATAATCTACAAATCACCCTCCTTCAGGATGTTTCGTCGTGGTATCATGGCAACTCAACTCCTCGCTACGTTGACCATCGTTTGCCACCTTCTTAGGTATGAATTTGTTGTCCACCTAGTGAACCTCGTCACCTGCTCCACTCCATCCCTCTAGAGGTATGCTTCGTCTCTCAGCTCGAGAGATACTGTTATATCTCATTACGTGAATTGTTCGATCTTCGAGAAGATCGACCCTTCTAGAGTCTCCTTCTTCCCTCCATGTCATGTTGGCAGGATTTCTCAGAGCAAGACATCAAGACAATGATGGTGAATGAATCAACGTTCAACTGAAGTGCACCCTGGATCGTGAAGATTATACTAGTTGCGTTTACCTTTCACCTTACCCTACGCCTGAATCTCGAGACGAGATTCTTGTTTAGTGGGGGTGAGTTGTCACAGCCCCAGTTCAGCCCTTGCTTGACCTTGCTTGTTCATCATGCCATCATGTTTAAATTCCAAAGAAATTTGAAATGGGGATTGTTGAAACCCTAGTACCAAATGAAATTTAACTAGGTTCAATAAAAATATTTTCAATAACCCAGAATGCCCTTTGGAAATGTTCATAATTTCTGTTAGAGGTGGAAACCTCTTCCAAAAAAATGATGAACATAATTATAGGCTATCCCTGGATTTTTGAATTAAATTATATAGTATTTGCATTTGGGCATTTAATTGCTAATAATATTTTAAATGCTCAAATAATCACAAACTGAAATGTTTACTGCTGGAAATATTCCAAACAGTGGTCACAGTCAGTTGCATGATTTTTGGAAATGCTCTGGCATTTTTAATAAATCCAAACACAATTACAGAAAATAGAAAACAGTAACTAAAATAGAAATAAAAAAAAAGAGAGAGAGAAGCCCAGCTTACCTGGCGCCACGAGCCGGCCCAGCTCCCCCCCCCCTGGCCGGCCCAGCCCACCAGCGCCTCCCCTGTCGCCTTCCTCCTCTGCCAGGAGGACGGGCACGCGCCCGGCGCACGCGGCCACGCGCCCCGGCCACCTCCTGCTTCCGGCCACCTCCTGCTTCTCCCCCGGCCTCTCTAGCGACGCCACGCACCCCTCCTGGAACCCGTCGCTCACTCTCTCGTCCCCATCCTCTCCTCTGCTCCCTCTCCCTCCCGCGACCGAGCGGAGCTCGTCGCCGCCGACGCCGCTACCGCGGCCGCAGCCATCCCGCAGCCTCTCCGATACGCCCTCGAGCTTCGTCTCGACCCCCTCCTCCTTTTCCACCGAGCCACGCCCCTCCAGAAGCCCCGAACATCCTCACCGACGCCATCTTCTTCCTCTGCACCGCCGGTCGCCGTCGTCCAAATTCGTGGAACTCCGGCCGTCCCCGAGCAAGCCGAGCCCCTCTTCGTGATCGCTGTGAGCTCCTCCACCCTTTCCCCCTCTTCCCCGCTTCATTTGATCGCCGTAGCCGTCGCCCCCTTTATGGCCGAAATGCGCCGCCGCCTGATCTCAACGTCGGCGTAGCTCCGGTGACCATTTGGTCCCGGGCATGCGCCCAACGCGCTCCCCGCATCGCGTAGAGCCTCCGTGAAACCTCGCCGCGCTCGTTTGCGCACCGCAGCCCCATCCCCACTTGCACCCGAGCTTCGGCCGCCGCCGAGCTCGTCGCCGGCACCACTCCGGCCACTCCCCGGCCGCGCCACCACCACAGTTGGATGCGGACGAGCGTCCGCATCCCGAAGCTGTGCTCCGCGCGCCAAACTGAGCCCTGGGGGCAAAACCCGAGGCTCGCCACCGCGGCTGGCCTCGCCGGCGTCAAGCCGCCGGTGGGGTTGACCACCTGACCACGGCGTAACCCCCCCCCCCTGGGTCGATGACAGGTGGGGCCAGCCCCCTGTTAATTAGTTAGTTTAATTTAATTAAATAACCCCCCTGCGGACAATGACATGTGGGCCCTTTTGTCCTAATCTTTTAATTAAACTAAATAAACCCCTGTTAACCCCCTGTCACTGACCAGTGGGCCCCACTGGTCAGGTTTGACCCGGACCAGCCCCTGTTGACTATGCTGAGGTCAGCATGACCTAGTGCTGACGCAATAATTCCTTTCTGGAATTTAGATAATTATTAAATGATTTATAAATTCCAGAAAATTATATAAACTTCCAAAATCCATAGAAAATTAACCGTAACTCCAAATTTAATAAATTATATATGAAAAATTATCAGAAAAATTCAAGGAATCCATCTGTACCATTTTCATGCATGTTAGAACAACTTATAGCTGCTGTTTAGCACAAATCAATTAAAGGGCATTTAAATAATCATATATGGAGTTTGAATTTGAATCTTGGATTCAAACCAACTTCATTTAATCTGGTTTTAGTTGCATTAGCTCAAAACACATTCACTTTGCCATGTCATGATCATGCATCATATTGTGCATTGCATTGATTGTGTTCCTTTCTGTGTTGCCGGTATTTGTCCCCTCTCGATAGACGTGATACCGATGACGTGATCGTTGACACTGATGAAGACTCAATGTTATCTTCAGAAGTGCCAGGCAAGCAAAACCCCCTTGTTCATTCCGATACAATCCTACTCTCTCGCTCCTGCTCTCTTTTACTGCATTAGGACAACACCGATTCATCTGTTACTTGCTGCGGTAGCTGAACCCCTTTATCCTCTGCATGACCTGTCATTCCACAGTAAATAGATGAAACCCACTAGCATGAGTAGGAGTTGTTTGAGCCCTGTTGTGCCTACTCATTCATGCTTGTTTGTCATGCCTGCTACTGCTTAGAGTTGAGTCGGGTCTGAATCATCGGGGATGAATCAGAGGTGTGTGAACATGTCCTACGGTGTGTGAGCTAAGCGTGTGAACACGATTTGGTAAAGGTAGCGGTGAGAGGCCATGTAGGAGTACATGGTGGGTTGTCTCATTGCAGCCGTCCTCAGGAACTGAGTTCTGTGTTTGTGATCCATGATTCAGCTACTACCACGCATTGGGCCCGAAACCAATGGACCCTCTCGGCTTCTTGATCACCCTTGTTCTCTGTCCAGGAGTTGCAAGTAGTTTCTGGTGTTTGTAGTATGCTGGAGGCCGTGCGCAGTGCTGACCGTAGGGGTGGGCTGTGATGCGGTAGGCACGTGGCACGGTGTACCGGGCGCCCGTTTGGTGTCTCGGGAACCCTGTTCACATCGTTTGGGGCTGTGAGCGAAACTCCGGCCGGATCTCCTCATGGATGGAACCCGAATAGGCGATAAACCTGGACTAGAGACTTAGGTGTTTATGTAGGCCGTGGCCGACACCCACGTTGGGCTTCCGCTTGAAGGTTGCCGAGTACATGTCGTGTAAACGGCGGTAAGTGGTGAGAGCGTGTGTGAACAAGTACACCCCTGCAGGGTTAATATGATCTATTCGAATAGCCGTGTCCGCGGTAAAGGACTTCTGGGTTGCTTATATCAGTTCATAGACAAGTGAAAGTGGATACCCTAAAATACGCAAGATAAGCGTGAGTGCTATGGATGGCGTTCTCGTAGGGAGACGGGAGCGGATCCATAGTGGTGTATTGATATGGTGAATATGTGGACTCGTGTGCGCCACCTCAAAAAGTTGCATTGCAGTCGTAGTTCAGGTTAGCCACCGAGTCAAAGCTGGCTTGCTGCAGTCAAACTCCACCATCCCCTTTGTTGATAATGATGCATATGTAGATAGTTCTGGTGTAAGTCTTGTTGGGTACATTTGTACTCACGTTTGCCTATTTTATGTTTTGCAGAGAGACTTCAGTCTCACTAGTATTTCCGCGTGGTCTTCGACGTTTAGCTTGTTACCTCAGCTACGATCTTGTGCCCTCGGCAGGATCTGATAGATAGTCAGGCTTCTCAGCCTTTTCCATTTATAGTTGTCTGTACTCAGACATGATAGCTTCCGCTTGTGCTTTGACTTGTATGCTCTGAGTGTTGGGTCATGAGACCCATGTTTGTAATATCTCTCTCCTCGGAGCCTATTGAATAAACTACTTGAGTCGTAGAGTCATTTTGTGATGCCATGTTGTATTGCACATATCGAGCATATTGTGTGTATGTTATTGAAATGCTTGGTATGTGTGGGATCTGACCATCTAGTTGTTTATCTTTAGTAGCCTCTCTTACCGGGAAATGTCTCCTAGTGTTTCCACTGAGCCATGGTAGCTTGCTACTGCTCCGGAACACTTAGGCTGGCCGGCATGTGTCCTTCTTCGTTCCTGTGTCTGTCCCTTCGGGGAAATGTCACGCGATGAATACCGGAGTCCTGTTAGCCTGCTACAGCCCGGTTCACCGGAGTCCTGCTAGCCCAGTGCTACAGCCTGGATTCACTCGCTGATGACCGACACGTTCGATGCTGGGTCATGGATGCCTGTCCCTGTAAGTTTGTGCCACTTTGGGTTTACGACTAGCCATGTCAGCCCGGGCTCCTTATCATATGGATGCTAGCGACACTGTCATATACGTGTGCCAAAAGGCGCAAACGGTCCCGGGCAAAGGTAAGGCGACACCCGTGGGAATACCGTGCGTGAGGCCGCAAAGTGATATGAGGTGTTACATGCTAGATCGATGTGGCATTGAGTCGGGGACCTGACACGCGTTTGCAAAGTTCAACACGGTGCCGCATTACGCATACCTAAAGCTCAAGATGCCAGGCCCTCGAGGAGTCATCACGGTCAACGGAAACACTGAACGCTCCCTCTGAACGGAGGAACACACAGCGGCTCTCGCGGCAGAAATACAGAGCAGCCTCTTAAGGCAATTTTCGAGTCCGGCCGTTAAGCGACCGGACACGGCCAAACGCGCCCGGAGTAACATACAACAAGACCACCTGGCACGTTTCGAGCACGCATAGCAATGCGGCCCCAACCCCAGCCCTCGCATAATTGCAAGACTAGTCCTTCGCGTACATCATTACGCTCTGGAGATACCATGGGCATAGGGGAGGGGCACGACCACGACAGGCACACAGTGCGGCTCAACCACACCAGAGGCTCCCAAGTGTGTTGCTCTTTTTTTCCTTTTTTCTTTTTTCTTATCCACAGGACTCCGTTCACCAGAGGCCTTGTCCGGCAGTAGACCTACCGAACTCACGATGCAACAACCAGGGAAGGAGAAAGGCTACGACGAAAACTATGGTGGTCTCCATTACGAGCATTAAATCTGTTTAATACACCATTCCACAGCCTACCCCTGGAGGGGGACATGTTTAAATAGTCTAATCCCTTGCTTACCGCACTATTTGCATCGCTCTGCATTCATGGCATGAATAAACAATGCATCGCTTTTCGCTTATAGCTGCATTTCCTTTTTTCTTATATACATATGTTCATTTACGACATCCTGCATCCGTACACTTTCGTACGGTCGAATACACCAGGGGCTTAAGTTCCCCGCATTATGGTGTGATAAGTCCGAACACTTTCCCAAGTGCGGCACCCCGAACTTATAGCATTATATGCATCGGCTCCAAATCATGTCTTGGGTCAATAGTTGGGTTTTCCCGGCTCCCATGTTTTCGTACCTTACGTTCCGTTTTATCGGCTAAGGTAGCACTGGGAGAACCACTGCGGTTGCGCCCCGGTTGAGCTGGGCGAGCGCCTCAGTGGAGAAAGCTAAAACTGACCGTCATGATAAGGCGAGAGCTGGTCGCTGTCCGAGAGGTCTTTTCGAGTCCCTAAAGACTTATGCCGCTTAGAGCGAGGAACCGGCTTTGTCCGGCCCAGGCGTGGATAGCACCCCGAACTCGATCTTCCGAATACTAGGGGCTTCGCCAAAATTTAAAATTATAGAATTCTATGGCTAAGTGAGAGTGTTCAAGCATTATAAGTCCGGTTGCCTTGTTCGTCGTGTTCAGCGCCTCCCTAGATGGACCCAAAAATGGGAACAAGAGTGCTCAAGTTTATCCCGAACACCCGAGGACTCGTGGCATGGGGGCTGAAGCCAACGACTTGCCATCTCTCAGATTTGATAAACGGCCGCACAGAAGGTAATATTTTAAATCAAAAAGCGTTGCTTAGCGCACATGAACAAAGTTTTCAGCGCACAGGATAACACATCGCGAGTCTAATCAAATATTACATCTTTGGAGCACTCATCCGCAATCTTGCGGGCACCCTTCAGGACACTCTTATAATACATTTCGGGCGTGCGATACTCCTTGCCCACCGACGGCGCGTCCGTGAGAAGCTTCTCAGCATCCAGCCTGCCCCAGTGCACTTTTGCATGGGCAAGGGCCCGACGGGCACCTTCAATGCAGGCACAGCGCTTGACGACTTCCACCCAGGGACATGCATCCACCAGCCGCCGCACCAGGCCGAAGTAGCTCCCAGGCATGGCCTCCTGGGGCCACAGCCGAACTATGAGGCCCTTCATGGCCTGTTCGGCTACCTTGTGGAGCTCGACCAGCTGCTTCAGCTGGTCGCTAAGGGGCACCGGATATCCGGCCTCAGCATACTGAGACCAAAAGACCTTCTCCGTCGAGCTCCCCTCCTTGGCCCGGTAGAATGCGACAGCATCGGACACGCGGCGAGGCAGATCTGCAAACGCTCCTGGAGAGCTCCAAATTCGGGTAAGTAACAGGTAACTCACTTTCACATGCTTGCTTTGCATTGAAAAAGCCTTACCCGCTGCTATTTTCTTCAAATCCTCAACCTCCTGGAGGGCCTTGTGGGCTTCGGCCTTAGCGGCTTTTGTGCCCTCAAGAGCCGATGCAAGCTCGGACTCTCGAGTCCTCGAGTCGCGCTCCAAACACTCATGTTTTTCCATGAGAGCCTAGAGCTCTTGGTGCACCTCCGCCACCCTCGCCTCCTGCTTCTCCCGCTCGTCTTGCTCCGCGGCCGCATTGCGTTCGGCCGCAGACACCGCCTCCTTCAGGATCGCCACCTCGTTTGTGGCCCCTGGTGTACCCACGTTATCCTTGTTATTTCTCATGCACCAAAATCCTGTTCTGTAAGGTACAAATTTAACATGGTGTTACTCACCTTCCCTGTCCTCGAGCTGCTTCTTGGCACGGCCGAGCTCACTCTCGGACCACTCGAGGCTCTGCTTCAAAGCACCAACCTCCGCAGTCAGTGCGGCGGAGGTCAGCAGCGCAGCCTGCAATCCCGTAATGACATAATTTTTAGACCTCCTGCGTATATCTTTTTTAGATCCTCAGTCCGGCTTTTCTTTCCGAACACCGAACCGAGCATCAGGGGCTACTGTCTATGCGGTATTACATTACATATTTTAAATTTCTTACCTCAAAGCCCGTTAGAAGGCTACTGCAGGCTTCGGTCAGCCCGCTCTTGGCAAGCTGAACCTTCTGAATCACCGCACTCATTATAGTGCGGTGTTCTTCCTTGATGGAAGCGCCCTTGAGCGCCTCCAACAAGTTGTCCGGTGCCTCCGGTTGGACGGAGGCTGCCGGTTCCACGGTTTTGCCCTTCTTACGAATGGGCCGCCTGCCAGACTCCGGAACCACTGCTGGTTCCGGTGCGGAGTCCGGTGCAAAGTCCAGGAGGTTGCCTTGCGGCACCTTCGTAGCCTCCTCCTCCTGATGGGTCCCCTCACGGGATCCCACCTCGGCTCGTCAGTGTCATGGGGAGTTGAGGCGGTCGGGAGGGAATCCACATCCGATGGTGCCAAGGACCCGCTCGATGAAGCGGGAAGATCGTCCCCGGCCGGACTACAGGGTGTATGTGGCATTAGAAAGACACCGTGTGACAAAAAGAAAAATTATAGATCACTCAGGAATCCGGATACTTACAATCTCGCCAGGGGCTTGGCCCTTGAGGGCCACTCCTCATCGCCGTTGCCGGCGTTGGCGGAGCAGTCCGGAGGAAGGGTCCTTCCCTTCTTGGACCCTTCGGCCTCCCCCGTTGGGGAAGCCTTCCTCTTCTTCTCTCCCCCCTCTTGGGGAGAGGCCTCTTTTTCCTCCTCGTCTTCCGGGGAGGAGTCCGCCTCGGAGCCATCGAACGACGAGTCTGATACCACCTGGCGCCGGGAACTTCTTCGGGTTCTCGTGGCCTTCTTATTGGCCTTCTTCTCCGGCACCACATAAAGTGCCGGGACTAGCAGCCCCGTCAAACGGGTATCCGCTGGGTCTTCGGGGAGGGGAGCCAGACAGTTAACCTGTCCGGATGTCCTCTGCCAGTCCTGTTAAAGGCATGGGAATTTTAAATCCCACATAGAGTCAAACTATGAAAGAAATGAATGTCCCATAAATGATAACATAGCTCACCGCACCGGCCGGGCGCTGCGTGCTGAATCCGCGATCTTCAGTCGCGGATGCGGGGGCTTCTCCCCCCTTGAACATCACCCTCCAGGCAGCTTCGTACGTTGTGTCGAAGAGCCCACTAAGGGTCCGGTGCTGTGCCGGATCAAACACCCACAGATTGAAGGCCCGTTGTTGGCAGGGGAGAATCCGGCGGACGAGCATGACCTGGATCACGTTGACAAGCTTAAGCTTCTTGTTCACCAGGGTCTGGAGACAGGACTGGAGTCCGGTCAGCTCCTCCAAACTGCCCCATAGCAAGCACTTCTCTTTCCAGGAGGTGACCTGCATGGGGGAACCAGATCTGAACTCGGGGGCCACTGCCCATTTAGGGTCACGTGGCTCGGTGATGTAGAACCACCCCGATTGCCACCCTTTGATGGTTTCCACGAAGGCGCCCTCGAGCCAAGTGACGTTGGGCATTTTGCCCACCATGGCGCCTCCGCACTCCCCTTGGCTGCCCTTCACAACCTTCGGCTTGACTTTGAAGGTCTTTAGCCACAAGCCGAAGTGGGGCTGGATGCAGAGGAAGGCCTCGCACACGACGATAAACACCGAGATGTTGAGGATGAAGTTTGGCGCCAGATCGTGGAAGTCCAGGCCGTAGTAGTACATGAGCCCCCGGACGAAGGGATGAAGTGGGAAGCCCAGTCCGCGGAGGAAGTGGGGAAGGAATACGACCCTCTCATGGGGCCTGGGGGTGGGGATGAGCTGCCCCTCGTCGGGCAGCCGGTGCACGATGTCGCTGGACAAGTATCCGGCGCCGCGCAGTTTTTCGATGTGCCCCTCCGTAACGGAGGAGGCCATCCACTTGCCTCCCGCTCCGGACATGGCTGGAGAAGGTTGAGGCGAGGTGTGCGTAGTTGGGCGCTGGAGCTCGAGTGCGCGGAGATGGATAGGCAAAGGAGGAAAAAGGCGTAGGTAAAAAGGGTGGATCCTTATCCCCTTATATATGGGCGGACGAAGACTATGCATCCCCTCCGGCCTGGTAAAACTCGCCTATCTCCCAAGCGCCACAATCAATGGCGCGGTTGGGTTACCCACGTCCGTATTGATGGGAATCCCGTAATAAGGGGAACACGATCTCTACTTCGACAAGACGTGCCAAGGAAATCGCTTCGCTAAACGCGCTGAGGTGGTATAGTAAAAACGATTCAAGTAAAGGCTTGGCAGTGGTGTGACATCACGCCACAAAATACGTCAGCAGATTGAGCTTGTGTACATATTATTCTCTCTATGGTAGTATGTGGAATTTATTTTGCAGAGCCGGACACTATCCTGGTGTTCACAATCTTCTATGAATTGATTCGGAGGAGGAACCCGCCTTGCAATGCCGAACAATATGCGTGCCGGACTCATCGTCATTGAAGCCTGGTTCAGGGGCTACTGAGGGAGTCCTGGACTAGGGGGTGTCCGGATAGCCGGACTATCATCATCGACCGGACTCCAAGACTATGAAGATACAAGATTGAAGACTTCGTCCCGTGTCCGGACGGGACTTTCCTTGGCGTGGAAGGCAAGCTTGGCAATACGGATATGTAGATCTCCTACCATTGAAACCAACTTTGTGTAACCCTAGCCCTCTCCAGTGTCTATATAAACCGGAGGGTTTTAGTCCATAGGACGAACAACCATTACAACAATCATACCATAGGCTAGCTTCTAGGGTTTAGCCTCCTTGATCTCATGGTAGATCCACTCTTGTACTACCCATATCACCAATATTAATCAAGCAGGAGTAGGGTTTTACCTCCATCGAGAGGGCCCGAACCTGGGTAAAAACATCATGTCCCTTGTCTCCTATTACCATCCGCCTAGACGCACAGTTTGGGACCCCCTACCCGAGATCCGCCGGTTTTGACACCGACAGTCGCTGACACAAATGCTGAGCGGCTAGCCTTAGGCGGCCTCCATCTCTCGCCTTCGGGCCGTGGTTGTCGGATTTAAGGATCCACAAACCCTTGAGAGGTTCGAACTCTGGGGTGCGTGCGGAGATCTCAACCTGCCCAACCTGCCTACTCGCGATCCTCCTAAGCCTAGCGCGTCGATCTCATAGAGATACAAAGACACAATGATTTATACTGGTTCGGGCCACCGTTGTGGTGTAATACCCTAATCCAGTGTGGTGTGGTGGATTGCCTCGAAGGGCTATGGATGAACTGGTACAATGGATGAACAATCCTTAGGAGGTGAGGTGTTCTGGGTGTGGTGTATGCTAGCTCTACTTGTTCTTATCTCGTCCCCGTCCTATGGTGGTGGCTAGTCCTATTTATAGTGGCCTTGGTCCTCTTCCCAAATATGAGCGGGAAGGGATCCCACAACGGCCAGATTTGAAAGGGGACAAGTAGTATAGTCTATCCTGACAAAAGTAGTCTTCTCCTATAAAAAGCCTCTCGTCGTGACGCTACGGTGGGCTCGTCGATGACCTCCGTCCTGCCGTTTTGGCGGTCTTGGTCTCGTTGCACCAGAATGGCAACCTTTGGCTGATTCCTCGTGACTTTGCGCCTATGCCCTGCTTCCCTTGCACCGAATAGGAAACCTGCGCTCTGCGCCCACCTGGCGCCTGCCTAGCCTTGGTCGTCATGGCTCACGTCAGCTGAGCCTCATGAGGTAACCTGCATAGAACTCTCTGCCCCTTAAAAGCCCTCCTAAGGAGGCCAATTCCTTCGGGGGTCTTGGCGTTGCCCGCCTCGCTAGGCTTGGCCCCTCGCGAGGGTCTTGCGGTGTTGGTGTTGAGGCTGGGCCGTACCAAGATGTCGATGAAGCCACGTGGTGGGCCACAGGCAGGCAGGGCTAGATACCCCAAAATCCAGGACGCCGATAGTAGCCCCCGGGCCCAAGGCACGCTCGGACTTGGCTTCCAGGCGAAGCCAAAGGGAAAGTGCGGAGCGCCGCGGGCCCTAATCGCGTGCGGCCTTGATGAGGCATGGCGATTGACGAGACGTGGGCGGCTCCGCATCCCCACGCTGCCTTGGCAACTGCTCGACTTGACTGGTTGATGCAGCATGCAGGATGTCATGATGGCGTGAGGTCGTGGAGGCCGGCGGTTGGCCTCCCTCTACTATAATTGTGAGGGAGGGGCAGAGCCCCTCGCCCATCCTTCCTTCGTCTTGCTCGCGCCTGCTTTTCTCCTCTCCGTCTTGCTCCCATGGCGTCGCCGAAGAGGTTTTCAGCGGCCGAGAAGGGGAAGGCCTCCAAGGAGGGGCCAGCCTCTCCTCCTCCGAAGAGGGGCCGCGACCGCCCCCGCAAGCACCCCGCTGTCCCTTCGGCCACTTCCAGGGGGCGCGGGCGCACACCCCACAGAGGCAGTGTTGCTCTAGGCGCCCGCAATGGCACCCCTTCCCACGGCGGGGGCCACCAGCGGCGAAGCAGCCCCCATGATGAAGGGAGGCGCGCCATGATTGTGCGCCCGCCTCGGCCATGCTTTTCCTCACTAGACGTGCTCCCCGAGTTCGTGGTGTGGTCGGAGAGCCCGACTGGCACCTCGCTTCGCCTCCCGCGCTTCTTCTCCGGCGAGCTTCCTTCTTTTGGGCCCGATGGCCACTGGCTGCAGGCAGACGGTTGCTGCAGCAGGGCTTTGTGGGTTGGTACCGAGGTCACCGCCTCCGGTAGCGTGGTCCTGACCCGTGGCTGGCAAACCTTCACCCGCGCACGTGGCCTGGGCAGAAGGTGCACCCTCCACTTCAAGTATGATGGCCTACCGACCCTCTACGTGAGGGTGTTCAGGGAGGACGACCGCCGCGTGGGGTGCTACCAAGAGGATGGCAGCAATGAAGATGGTGGTGACGGCGAGCTTGGTCTTAGCGACGCGTGCTCCTCCTCCCGCGACGGCAGCTCCTCCTCGAATGAGAGCTCGAGCAGTGGCGGCTATGACCGGCCCCCGTGTCGTCGTGCTCGGGTTGAGGATGTCGGGGGTTCGTCCCGCTGCGGCACTCCAGTGAAGCTGGAGAGGAGCCCGACGTGAAGCTGAGAGCCGACGAACTTGGACCCAGGTCACCTACGGGAGACATGGTGGAGCGCCGGGTCACCTTGAGGCGCTGCTTGAGGATGCGGCGCTGGTGCGAGCTTATACACCTTCGGGCCCTCTTTGTTTAGCTTTTCCTTTCTCCTGCAATCCGAAAAAAATCAAGATGTACCCTGCGGGGGCGTGTAATTAATTGTTGCTATTATGCCTTTTATGCTATAATCCCCATCCTGATGCTGTGCTGTAATGTTCGCGATCTAAGTGAGTTAAGGTAGGAAAGCTTAGATTGGTATGTGTAGTCATTTTTCGCCTCACGAGAACCTGACCTTAGGTACTTGCCGGGGCCTCCTTCCTCGGGGAGTCTTTGAAGCAACCCCCGGAAGATACGCCTTGCACTCTCAGGAGCCATGATAGGGCAGAGATGTCCTTTGAAGGAAGAAAAAACTTGTCGAGCAGCTCACTCCCCCTTACGCGAGCCCCCTGCCACAGATTAGTTTGGACCCGATGCACCGCGTCGCGCTGCCCGGGGGGGCACGGACATGAGGGGTGCTAGTGCCCGTGGACTTGTTCGAAGACTCCTCGCAAGGATGAAGCCGAAATAACAGGGTTTGGCATGGTGTGTGCGCGTAAAGGCAAGCCCGGGGCGCACACACCTACCTAGCCCCACGCGCAAGGAGTGCGAGGAGTAGTGGCGGGCGACTGCCACCTCTCTCATGTCCTTAGACAAAAAACAGCTTAGGAGAAGAAAACAGCTCGAAGGACTAGCGTTCGGGAATACCAAATCCATTGAAAGACTACTAAAAACTGCAAGCAACTTCAGAAAGAAAATGAACAGTCGCGTCCGGCACCTAGTCTAGTCTTCTCACCAGCGTGGAGCTAAGTGCTGCCGCTAGGACGTGGGAGGGAGCCCCCATGAGGCCCCAAGACGGATCTTAGGAGACTCTGGGGCTTGTACAGCCCCAGTCATTATTACTTCAGAAAGAAAATGAACAGCCGCGTCCGGCACATAATCTAGTCTTCTCACCAGCACGGAGCTAAGTGCTGCCGCTAGTACATGGGAGGGATCCCCCATGAGGCCCCAGGGCGGCTCTCAGGAGAATCTGGGGCTTGTACAGCCCCACTCATTATTACGTGAGAGTGTAACGAGTGAAGACCTTCACAGGCCGGATCCTTTCTTCAGGGGTAGAACTTCTGGAGGTGCTGGATGTTCCAGGCGTTTTGGATGGTGAAAGGATCGAGAAGAGGTGTCTAGAGGGGGCTGAATAGACACTAAGCAAGAAAAGTTACAGTTTTTAATTGCTTTAAGTTGAAGTGGAGTTTAGCACAAGTTTCAACATTCACAATACATATCAATCAAGCATGACAAGAGTATGTGAGCAGCGGAAAGTAAAGCATGCAAATTGCAGGAACGTAAAGGGACGGGATTGGAGTGTGCAAACGCAATTTGGAGACACGGAGATTTTAGCCGTGGTTCCGATAGGTGGTGCTATCGTACATCCACGTTGATGGAGACTTCAACCCACGAAGGGTAACGGTTGCGCGAGTCCATGGAGGGCTCCACCCACGAAGGGTCCACGAAGAAGCAACCTTGTCTATCCCACCATGGTCGTCGCCCACGAAGGACTTGCCTCACTAGGGTAGATCTTCACGAAGTATAGGAGATTTCCTTGCCCTTACAAACTCCTTGGTTCAACTCCACAATCTTGACGGAGGCTCCCAAGTGACACCTAGCCAATCTAGGAGAAACCACTCTCCAAGAAGTAACAAATGGTGTGTTGATGATGAACTCCTTGCTCTTGTGCTTCAAATGATAGTCTCCCCAACACTCAACTCTCTATCATAGGATTTCGATTTGGTGGAAAGAAGATTTGAGTGGAAAGCAACTTGGGGAAGGCTAGAGATCAAGATTTATGTGGTAGGAATGGAATATCTTGACCTCAACACAAGTGTAGGTGGTGCTCTCTCAGAAAATGTATGTTGGAAGTGTAGGCATGTTCTGAGGCTCTCTCCACGAATGAAGAGTGGGTGAAGGGGTATATATAGCCTCCACACAAATTCTAACCATTACTCACAACTTACCAGACTCGGTGGGACTGAATCATGAAACTCGGTTGGACCGATTTAGTAAATAATGTGAACGTTAGGAATTTCGGTGGGACTGACATGTCATCTCGGTCGGACCGATATGGTTAGGGTTAGGGCATAATGTAATCTCGGTGAGACCGATTTTGGTAATAGACACACAGAGGGTTGGTTAGGCAAACTCGATGGGACCGATTCACTCATCTCGATTGGACCGAAATGGTACGAAAGGGAAACAGAGAGTTTGAAGTGCAATCTCGATGGGACCGATCGCTTATATCGGTTTGAGCGAAATGTTACGAAGGACAACAGAGAGATTACAATCCCATTTCGGTGAGACCGAGATCCCTATCGGTGACACCGAAAAGACTAGGGTTTCTGGAAGTGGCTATGTCAACAGAACTCGGTGGCGCCGGATAGAAAGATTCGGTAAGGCCGAGTTTGACTTTTGGTTTGGGACATATGTGGATGTGAGAGAGTGGTTGAGGGATTTGGAGCATATCACTAAGCACTTTGAGCAAGCAAGCCATTAAGCAACACCTCATCCCCTCTTAATAGTATTGGCTTTCCTACGGACTCAATGTGATCTTGGATAACTAAAAGGTAAAATGTAGAGTCTTGTGCTTTGAGCTTGAGCCAATCCTTTGTCCTTAGCAACTTGAAGGGGTTCCACATCCTCTAGTCCATGCCACTCCATTGTTGAACTTATTTGAAACATACTAGGTAAAAGTATTAGTCCAACAAGAGATATGTTGACATTAATTACAAAAATCACCCAGGGAGCACTTATGCTTTCAATCTCCCTCTTTTTGGTAATTGATGACAACATACATCAAAGCTTTAGATAAGGATATAGAGAATAACAAATAATGCTTTGGAAAGACATGTAACATGCATAGGTTCCCTCTACATGTATGCAATCATGTAAATATGGTATATAGGAGCATGTGAATGCATAAGCATGACAGAGTAAGCAATGTGTTACATGTATCTTGGCTATATGCATCAGAGTAGATGATATGAATATGGGAAATGTACCTTCATGCTCATGAGTCCTTCTTGCAAACAGTATGTACATCAGCAAGAAATTCTCATACACATGACTCTGATGCATATACTTACATTGTGGTCTTGAGTTGGCTTAGGAAGGAATGAACATGCGTAAACAAGGTTAGATAACACAGATACACCTACTAGCCAGAGCAAACAAAACAAACCACAAGAGTACCAAGATTGGGATGACATGTAGAGAGTGAGTACTGAGTACCCTAAAGGATATAGACATGTCCCCAAGGGTAAAGATGTGCAATGAATTCAAGGATTTCCTTCCCTATGATGTCTTGCTCCCCCTGAATCTAGCATGGGATACTGGGAGAAGATAGGGAACAGAAAAACAAAGCAAAGAAAAGAAACAAAGCTAATGCAGGCAATCAAATATGAACATGTCTTTCCCCTCTTAAAGACATGTGACTTCTCTCCTCTTGAACACCAAGCATCTAGGGTCTCTCTCTCTCCTGAGTATTCTCTCCCTCTATAGAAATGATTAAGCTTTGATCTGATCTCTCTCTCCCCCTTTGACATCAATTTCCAAGAAGGGTTCTTCTGGATTTTTGTTACAAATGGGTTTGGTCCTTGAGTCACAGAACAAAGCAGCAAGTCGAATGTGATGCTGGTAGAGGACAAGAATCATTGAGTGGAGATGGATCAGAAAGAATGCAGGAACAAGTGCCAAGTTGTTTTTCCTGTAGTGAAATCAGTGGCACCGAGTTGTGTGCTTCGGTGCATTCGGTTGCACCGAAAGCAACAGACCGGTGGGACCGAGTTCATCACAAAGAAAACACTTGTCACCTCAGCTCTCTAGAAAAGTAACATCTCACAAGGATTTGCAAGGAATTAACTGAAGGATTTACAATGAATTGGATGCAGGGAATGCAGATCAAAAAGAACTAGAAAAGAAATCTAGATGAAGTTTTTTTTGGAAGGGGAAACAAATATGCATGAGACAAATGCAAGAGCACAGAAAAGAACACAAGAGAACTTCATCTAGAATTGGTCGTCGACAAAGTCACCTATGTTAGAGTATATTGACTTAGGTGTCAGGTGAGATCACTTGATCATAGGTCATACTCATCGTTTAAGCTCAAAATGGGGTTACCATTTGATACAGAGCATCCTTCGATCATCCCCATGGACCTTCCATTGTCTCACCAAGCACCAAGAGGACCCATGACTAGAGCACGAGCTAGAGCTCTCGAGACCGAGGTGACTTCTCTCCTTAGTGATATCTCATATGATCCTCTCGAGGCATGGTTACTGCCTAAATCAGGAATGTTGTGCATGATTAAGTACCAAGAGGAACCTCCCGAGCATGTACATGAATATGGGCGAGACCCCAAGTCCACGGAAGAAGAGAATCAACGGATTAAGGCGAGAACAGCCTCCAGGCACCGGACATCCGGCCCCTGGAGATCTACATGGCCAAGACTCTGGCAAAGAAGCTACAGGAACTAGACATCCGGCGTCCAGCCCGGACATCCGGCCCGCCTCACCGGAAATCCGGCCTCCGGCTCGGACATCCGGACACGCCGTCCAAGAAGTACAGAAGCATGCCTCGACAGCCCGGACATCCGGCCGCCACCCCGGACATCCGGCCTCTCCTGAAGCAACGGACATCCGGCCCCTCCGCCCGGACATCGGGCCCCGTCCATCCAGAGAGTAACAGGGCCAACTCCACCAGCCCGGACATCCGACCGGTCAGCCCCGACATCCGGCCCGTGGCGAACGCCCAGACATCCGGCCCGATGCCCGGACATCCGGCCTCCTCCTACCGGCGTGCAGCACCTCTGGGCCAAGGCCCATGTACCCCTTCGCCCCTTAGACTATATATACTCCCCCTCCACCTACATTCTAGGGTTAGCATTGTGATAGCTCATTTGAGATAGAGCATTGCTCATCCGTACCGGATCTACTCCTTGTGAGGGACCGCACCTCTTCGGAGAAGATCCATCCGGATTCAAGGCCTCCATCCAAAGAAGACAATCAAGACCACCTCACGGAGAAGAATGGTTACTCTTGTATCCTCCCTTGTTGACTTTGGATCTCGTGTTACTTTGTGCCTCGATGATCTAGCACTTGTGTGATCAATTTCATGTCGGTTGAGTGTTTCTCTTATTTTCCTCTCGTGATTTCCCTTGTGTTCTTCCGCGCGTTCTTCGTGTTCCCTATAGGATCCTCTCCAAACGTGAAAGATCGGCCCATAGGGTTCTGCCCTACATCATCTTGGTATCATTAGCCACGTTGATCACGTTTTTGGAGCCCCTACCCCGTGTTTTCTACCTTGATTTTGTTGTTTTCGTCCTAAATCCGAAAATTCCCCACCAAAAACAGCCCCAAATTGTTTTTGTGATTTGTTGGTTTGATGAAGTTTTGTTGGATTTGATCCATGGATCTGCTTTGCATCGAGTGGATCTAGCTTTTCCCCATCTCTCCAGCGATTTCCATCCACCAATTCGTCCGAATTTTGCCCCGGCGTTGCCCTTTTTCCCGTGGAGTTCATCGTGTTCGTCCCTGATCCAGGAGCCCGGACATCCTCCCGTGTCCACCGGACATCCGACGTCCCAGTATCCGGCAGCTGGCCCGGACATCTGGGCCCTGGCAGCAGCAAGTCCAAACCCCCGCGCCATTTTCCACCTAATTTTGCCGAATTTTGCCCCGTGCCCACACGTACTTCTGCATACCACCACCGCTTTCCACAAGCACCACCACCGCTTAACGCTACCTCCTATGAGATTTTCACATGTTCGGGTCTTTGAGATTTTGGGTTGTGGTTCCCGTGTCCTATTGTGTTTCGGCTATATAGGTACGGTTCAACGTCAACATCACCACAGCTCATCTCCATCGAATACTCATCATAGCCAATGACGGTAACCTCTCAGAAATCTTTGTCATACCTTGCAATTGCATTGATACACACATGGCATTATGTTTGCGTAGCTTACCCATCGAGACTAGCCATTGAGTATTGCCGGCAACGTGACTTGTGCACATTAGTGATCACACTCCATAGCATACATACCATACCATCGTGGTGCATATCTTGGCATCAACTTTTGTGTCACAAAGTTGTCATAGCATACACAATTCCTATCTTGGTTCGTGAAGTTTTGCGTGAGAAAAGAGCTCAAAAGTGAAAGAGCCACCCAAGCTTTTAAGCAAACAGGAAAGATAAGCAAAGAGCTTATAAGCAAGAACCATATCATCATAGTACATTAAGATTGTCATACCCGATCATCTTGGACCGTAGCACCGAAATACCATACATATAGCATACTTGGGATAGAGATTGTTGCATTTTTTCCTAGTAGGTTGTGCACAAGTTTCGTATCTGCCTATTGTGCAATCGTGCTAGCGTCTCTCGTGTATTGTGCAACAAGAGCATTTTCGTGGATTCCACATTTTGGCTCACTTTTGGTTTGCACAATCCCACTTATCTATTTGCGTGTGTGTTTCCATGTACCACTACTTGCTTGGTCTACTTGTTGCATTTCCAAATTTGTGAATCTTTTCCAACATTATTGAAGCTCACTTACAATTGCATCGAATTTTGTGCCACCATCCTAACCAAGCTCCACCATAAGCTTTTACTTGTGTAGGTGTGAGAACTGACAAGAATTGGTACCAATAGTGCTATTTGATTGTCCGCATTTG
Organism: Triticum aestivum; assembly: GCF_018294505.1. NCBI lineage: Eukaryota > Viridiplantae > Streptophyta > Magnoliopsida > Poales > Poaceae > Triticum > Triticum aestivum. Next base: position 240,627,463 of record NC_057807.1, read on the forward strand.
AGTGAACTTGATTCATCGTCAACATCGGTCAAGGTACATTGGTATAAGTTCTTCTCCTTCTACCACTCACATTTTTGCTTGGGATGATGTATAGGCCAAGTACCTCTACCAACCCACTCTTCATCGAGCAAGAGGATGACATGTCATCATTCGTCACCAAGAGCCACCTCTTTGGTGCATAACGAGCGTTGCATCAAGAGCAACAAGCTATGACCGACCGCATCGACAACCTCGCCACCGACTTGCGACTCTCCGAGCAACGTATGAAGGACTACTTCGACAACAAGCTCGACGTGCACAAGAAAGAGAACGATGCAAGAATGGACGAGATCCGTGCCTTGTTGTTGAACCGTCCTCCTTCTACTTCTTCATACCCAAGACGGAGCCGCTCAAGTCAACACTCCGATGACTCCTTCTCCGGCTCAAGTACACCGTCATCGAACACTCTTTGACGATCCGCGCGTCAAGACCATCATGCATCTCACAATCCTGTACACGACAAGCATTCACAAGAGCAAGTCGATGAGCAAGTACTTTGTCCTCCACCACACCAAGTCACTTTTGCACAAGCTCAAGAACGACAACATCAACGTCGCCAAGAGGAAGAACGAGCGCGTCTACACCAAGAGGAACAAGACGCCAAGGCTCTACGTCTTCAACAACAAAAACGTGAATCCCAAGCTCTTGAGGCGCAATGTGCCCTTCAAGAATCAAGTTGAGCCATCGCCAACCGCAATCGCGAATGGCGCAATCAATAGGAAACACTTCGAGAAGAAATCCAAGAGCGGAAAGTACCAACCGTGAGTGCAACGTAAAGTTCGTCAAGCTCTTCCACAAGCTCGTCAAGCTCCACCTCAACCTCAAGTTCAACAAGAGCTAGTTGATCATGGACTTCCTCCACGCCAAGAGCAACATGAGGATGATTACCCTCCATGTCAAGGGCGTCATCATCACCATCGCCAACAACACAATGAAGAACAACGCTACGGCAAGCTAAAATTCACCATGCCCAAGTTCAATGGAAGCAATGATCCCGAAGAGTACCTTTCATGGGCATTGAAGGTCGACAAAATCTTTCATTTGCACAACTATGAGGAAGAGAAGAAGATCGCTATGGCATCACTTGAGTTCAAAGACTATGTGCTCATATGGTGGGAACAAATCCTTGAGTGCCGACAAGCAAGAGGTGAACCTCCAATCACCACTTGGCTCAAATGAAGGAAGTCATGCGAGCATGTTTTGTGCCAACCTACTACAACCGCGACCTGTTCAAGAAACTCCAACTCCTCAAGTAAGGAACAAAGAGTGTTGAAGAATACCACAAGGAAATGGAGATAGCCATGATTCGAGCCAATGTCAAGGAAGATGATGAGCAAACAATGGCATGCTTCTTGAATGTCCTCAATCATCCCATCAAGAAGATCGCCGACTTCCAACCCTACTCCAACCTCATCGAGCTCGTCCATCAAGCTACCAAGGCGGAACGCCAAGTGCAAGATGACTTCAAGTACGCCAAGTACTCGTCTAAGACCTACGGCTTCTCCAACAACCAAGCTTCAACAACTCTCCAACCTATACATCAACCAAGCTTTCTCCAAGCAACGACGACAAGTCAAGTTACATGAAAACTTCGACAAGTTCAAGTTGCCTTCCTCCTACTAAAAGCAACTTCAAGCCGCGTGCTTCATCCTCTACTCCGACCGATGAGACCGTCAAGACAAGATCCTTCAAGTGTTTCACTTGCGGCGTCCGAGGCCACAAGTCCTATGAATGTAGAAACAAGCGCACCATGATCCTCAACGATGATGGAACCTATGACTCCATGAGTGATGAGGAGATGGAAGCCCTTGAGCAAGTGGCCATGCACCAGCGAGTGAATGAGGATGAAGATGATCAAGTCTTTTTTGATGAGGATTCGAGCCCTGCTCTCGTTGTCTCCAAGGTCTTGACTCTTCAACATCAACAAGAAGAAGACCAAAGATGCCACATCTTCCACACAAAGGCCAGCATCAATGGAAGGTCCGTCAAGGTCATCATCGATGGAGGTAGTTGCCACAACATGGCAAGTGAAGAACTATGCTCCAAGCTTCAATTGGTCAAGATGAAGCACCCGCACCCATACAAAGTCCAATGGCTAAGTGACTCCAGCACCATCAGAGTTGAGCATACGGTCCAAGTCTCCTTCAAAATTGGTGCATATGAGGACACTTTGGACTGTGATGTCATCGCAATGTCCGTTTGCCACCTCCTTCTTGGTCGGCCATGGCAATTCGATCGTGGTGTCATCCACAACGGACGTACCAATCACTATAGCTTCAAGATGAAAGGGAAGGAGTATGTGCTACGACCTATGTCTCCTAGTCAAGTGATTGCCGACAAGCAAGCCATCCATCATGGAGAGAAGAGTGAGAAAGTGATACACCAAAAAGTGAGTGAGAGCCAAACTTGAGCGCCTCTTCATCTAGAGAGAAAAACCTAGTCCTATTTGCCACAAAAAGTGAGATGAGAGAAGTGTGTGACAACCCATCGAGTGTTATGCACTTTGTCCTTGTGTGCAAGGATGGGGACCCAAAAACTAACACCTCTCACGAGCTACCTTTAGTGTTTCAATCTCTTTTGCAGGAATTCCAAGATGTTTTCCCCGATGAGCTACCTCCGGGTCTACCTCCTCTACGAGGCATTGAGCATCAAATCGACCTCATCCCCGGAGCGCCCCTTCCAAACAAAGCTCCATACTGCGTTAACCCCGAAGAAACTAAGGAGATCCAACGGCAAGTACCACAACTAATCGACAACGGTCATGTACGTGAAAGCCTAGGCCCTTGTGCCGTTCCGGTTATACTTGTCCCTAAGCAAAATGGAAGTTATCGCATGTGTTCCAATTGTAGACCCATCAATTCCATCACCATTTGCTATAGTTATCCCATTCCTCTCCTAGATGATATTCTTGATGAACTTAGCGGTGCCGCCTTTTTCTCAAAAATTGATCTTAAAAGTGGCTATTATCAAATCCGCATACAAGAGGGTGATGAGTGGAAAACCGCTTTCAAAACCAAATTTGGCTTATACGAGTGGTTGGTTATGCCCATGGGTTTATCGGAAGCTCCCGGTACTTTCATGCGTCTTATGCATTTTGTGCTTAGACCTTATATTGGAGTGTTTGTTGTGGTTTACTTTGATGATATTATTGTGTTTAGCAAATCCATGAAAGAGCATCTTAATCATGTTAGGGCTGTTTTGCAAACGCTTCGCAAGGAGCGTCTTTATGCCAACATGAAAAAGTGCACGTTTGGTGTTGACAAACTGGTTTTCTTGGGTTTTGTCGTTTCTTCCAAGGGTGTCCATGTTGATGAATCTAAAATTGAAGCTATTAAACTTGGCCCCAACCCACCAATTTGCAACAAGTGCGTAGCTTTCTTGGTCTTGCAAGTTTTTATCGTTGCTTTGTGAAAGATTTCAGCACTATTGCCGCTCCTTTGCATGCCTTGAGTAAGAAGAATGCTCCTTTTGTCTGGGGATCTTTGCAATCCACCGCTTTTGATGAGCTCAAATTTTTGCTTACTCATGCTCCGATTCTTGCTTTGTCCAATTTTGACAAAACTTTTTAGGTTCATTGTGATGCAAGTGGTGCCGGAATTGGTGGAGTTTTGATGCAAGAAAAACAAGCCATTGCATATTTTAGTGAAAAACTCTCCGGCTCAACTTAACTATCCCATCTATGACAAATAATTGTATGCTTTAGTGCGTGTGCTACATGTTTGGGAACATTATCTTAGACCTCATGAGTTTGTCATCCATACCGATCATGAAACGCTTAAGTACTAAAAAGGTCAAACTAAGTTGAACAAGCGTCATACCAAATGGAGTGAATTTATTGAATCTTTCCCCTATGTGATCAAGTACATTAAGGGTAAGGAAAATGTAGTTACGGATGCACTTTCACGCATATGCACGCTTGTCACTAAACTTGAATTGAATGTTATTGGCTTTGAGCACATAAAAGACTTGTATGCTAATGATCCATATTTTGCTACTCCTTACACTAAATGTTTGACACATACATCTTGGACACAATATTACATCAAGGATGGTTATCTTATGAGAGCTAACAAAATATGCATTCCCGAGTCTTCTCTTCGTTTGCTCCTTTTGCAAGAGGCTCATGGAGGCGGACTCATGGGACACTTTGGAGGCGACGAGACATTAGCCACGCTCTCCAAGAACTACTTTTGGCCCAAGATGTTCCGTGACGTTTCACGCTTCACCAACCGATGCTCTAGATGTCACAAAGCTAAGTCCAGAGCTCAATCACATGGTCTTTACATGCCTCTCCCTATTCCTTATCAACCCTGGGAAGACGTTAGCATGGATTTTGTACTTGGTTTGCCTAGAACTTGAAATGGAAAGGATTCCGTGTTTGTTGTTGTGGACTGATTTTCTAAGATGGCACATTTCATTCCTTGCAACAAGATAGACGATGCTTCACACATTGCAAATCTCTTTTGTAGGGAAATCTTGCGCCTCCATGGAGTACCAAAGACAATCGCCTCCGACCGCGACGTCAAGTTCCTGAGTTACTTTTGGAAGACGCTATGCGCCAAGCTTGGAATCAAGCTCTTGTTCTCATCCGCTTACCATCCTCAAACCGACGGCCAAACGGAGGTGACGAACCATACGCTCTCCACTCTACTTCGCGTGTTGATCAAGAAGAACATCAAGGAGTGGGAGGAGTGTCTACCCATCGCCGAGTACGCCTACAACCATGCAAGACATTCTACGACCGGCAAGTCCCCCTTCGAGGTTGTCTACGGCTTCAACATGTTGTCCCCATTAGACATTCTACCTTTCCTCTAAAAGAGCGCACCAACCTCGATGCAAGTGCCCATGAAAACTAGATCAAGAATATGCATGAAGATACAAGGCACACCATCAAGCGCCAAGTACAACGACGCGCAACCAAGCTCAACATCAACAAGCATCCCATGATATTAACATTGGAGACCTCGTGTGGCTACACCTTCGCAGGGACTGCTTCCTAATGAATGCATGTCCAAACTTCTCCCTCGAGCCGATGGACCCTTCAAGGTGCTAGCATGCTACAACAACAACGCTTACAAGATCGACCTCCCATGCGACAAGTACAACGTGAGAGCCATCTTCAACGTCTCCGATCTCTCCTCGTACCATGGTGATGAGGATTTCGATCCGAGGTTGGATCTTTCCCAAGGGGGGGGGGGAGATGATGCGAAGCATCCTTCGGTCATCCCCATGGACCTTCCATTGTCTCACCAGGCACAAAGAGGACCCATGACTAGAGCACGAGCTAGAGCTCTCGAGACCGAGGTGACTTATCTCCTTAGTGATATCTCATATGATCCTCTCGAGACATGGTTACTGCCAAAATCCGGAATGTTGTGCATGATTAAGTACCAAGAGGACCCTCCCGAGCATGTACATGAAGATGGTCGAGACCCCAAGTCCACGGAAGAAGAGAACCAATGGAAGAAGGCGATAACAGCCTCCGGGCACTGGACATCCGGCCATGGCCCCGGACATCCGCCCCCTGGAGATCTACATGGCCAGGACTCTGCCGAAGAAGCTACAGGAACCGGACATCCGGCGTCCAGCCCGGACATCCGGCCCGCCTCACCGGAAATCCGGCCTCCGGCCCGGACATCTGGACACGCCGTCCAGGAAGTACAGAAGCATGCCCTGACAGCCCGGACATCCGGCCGCCACCCCGGACATCCGACCTCTCCCGAAGCATCGGACATCCGGCCCCTCCGCCCGGACATCCGGCCCCGTCAATCTAGAGAGCAACAGGGCCAACTCCACCAGCCCGGACATCCGACCGGTCAGCCCGGACATCCGGCCCGTCGCGAACGCCCGGACATCCGGCCTCCTCCTACCTGCGTGCAGCACCTCTGGGCGGAGGCCCATGTACCCCTTTGCCCCTTAGACTATATATACTCCCCTCCACCTATGTTCTAGGGTTAGCATTGTGATAGCTCATTTGAGATAGAGCATTGCTCATCCATACCGGATCTACTCCTCGTGAGGGACCGCACCTCTTCGGAGAAGATCCATCCAGATTCAAGGCCTCCATCCGGAGAAGACAATCAAGACCTCCTCACGGAGAAGAAAGGTTACTCTTGTATCCTCCCTTGTTGACTTTGGATCTCGTGTTACTTTGTGCCTCGATGATCTAGCACTTGTGTGGTCAATTTCATGTCAGTTGAGTGTTTCTCTTGTTTTCCCCTTGTAATTTCCCTCGTGTTCTTCCGCGCGTTCTTCGTGTTCCTCGTAGGATCCTCTCCAAACGTGAAAGATCGGCCCCTAGGGTTCAGCTCTACATCACCATTTTTTGTTTAAGCATTTCGATGGATTCACATCTTGTTGAGTTGCTTTGACTCATGACGTGGAGTAAAGCTTCTCTAAGATGGAATAACATACCTTGGGTGGTGGTGTTGATCATGATCATGTAGTTGAACTTGCGTGGGATGCTCAATGTTGATGTAGCTCATCAAGAGATGGGAGCACCACTTGGAATTTGAGTTCATCTACCTACATGGGAAAGTTTTTGCAAGGAAGAACACTTGTGTATCCAAAATGAAAATCATGAAACTTAATGGAGAATTTTGTCAAAGGATATGTTTGAAGGGTTTCGTGCTTCCTTGTCTTCAACCACCATTGTGTAGAGACTTGGTGATGTAGAGATTGCTCAAGATGTGAGTGAGTTGCAATCTCATAGATTTAGACTCATCCAAGTACCTACAAGGGTTAGATAACATGCAAGGTGCAAATATATCCAAGACATAAGATTGTCATCATAAGAGAAATATCAAGGACTAGTCATAGGCTCATGTCTTGCATGTATCCAAATGGAGTTCCTACTCCAAGTTTGAAGCATTAATGATGTTCAATTCACCTCTCAACCTGCAAAACACTTTCTCATCAAGTGGTTTAGTGAATATATCTGCCAATTGCTTGTTGGTACAAACATGCTTAAGATTAATGTCCCCTTTGGCAACGTGATCTCGAATCAAATGATGACGAACTTCAATATGCTTAGTTCGAGAGTGTTGTACGAGATTGTGAGAAATCTTGATAGCACTTTCATTATCACAAAGCAATGGATCATGTTTCACATATATCCCATAATCTTTAAGAGTTTGGGTCATCCAAAGTAATTGAGCACAACATGAACCAGCGGCAATGTATTCCGCTTCAGCGATGGATAAGGATACCGAGTTTTGTTTCTTGGAGGACCAAGACACAAGAGATCTACCAAGAAATTCACAAGTACCCGAAGTGGACTGTCTATCAACCTTGTCACCGCTATAGTCCAAGTTGGAGTAGCCAACAAGATTAAAAGAGGCCCTCTTAGGATACCAAATGCCAAAGTTTGGTGTATGGATTAAGTATCTCACTATCCTTTTCACCGCCTTAAGATGACATTCTTTAGGGGCCGCTTGATATCGTGCACACATGGACACACTTAGCATAATATCGGGACGAGAGGCACATAGATATAACAATGAACCAATCATGGAGTGGTAAACCTTTTGATCAACCGCTTCACCATCTTTGGTCAAATCAAGATGTCCACTAGTAGGCATGGGTGTAGTCATACCTTTGTGTCAGGGGTTGGGCACGACATATGCCAAAGGAAGGCTTATCATGGTGGGGGCGAGTAGAACATCGCCGGTGCCTGGAAACGGGATGAGGCGAAGACATGCGCGCCGACGGATCTTACCCAGCTTCGGGGCTCTCCGTGGAGATAACACCCCTACTGCTGCTCTACGAGGCCTCCGCATGGTCACTATGGCCAAGTGAGTACAAGGTTGCTCCTTGAGCTGTTTCTGGAGGTAGGAGAAGGCAAGGCTAGCTTTCTCCTTCCTATATGGTCTGTCTAGTGCTAATGGATTCAAACCCTTTGTATGGGTGCCCTGGGGGTTTATATAGGCCTACTCCCCAGGGGTACAATGGTAAAACTGGCTGGGGCGGGTCCCAGCCGTCTGTCTCTCAGGCCGCCGTCCTCTCCGCCGACTCCTGGGGCCCGCCGACTGGCCTGGTACGAGGGCGTCAGCCCCTGCCGGCTGCAGATTACTGTAGCCGTGTTCCTAATGACGCTAGCTTGGTCATGGGGTCATGGCAACAGTGCCGCCGCCTGACGGGCGATCACTGTCGCCATTCCTCCGTCGTGTCTGGTTAATGGCATGTGGGGCCTGTGGGAGGGGCCGGCCGACTCCTGGGGGCCGACTCCCAATGGGTCCGACTCTTGGCGCTCTCGCCGTCTTCAGTACTCCCGCTGACTGGTAGGCCCCGCCACCTCCGGGCCGTACAGACAGGCCGTCGTGGGCACAGGGCTCCGCCCCCAAGAGCTGATGTCAGGGACGGCATGGCAATAGTGCCGCGCCGGACGGAGATCTCCATTGATACGGCGCACTGTGGCCATGCCTGCCCTTAAATAACAGGATGGTTGGAGTTGCAGGCCGACTCCCATAGTCGGCTTCTTTGGAGTCGCCTCGTGGACTCGGCTTATCTTGGAGTCGCCTCTGGGACTCGGCTTAACTGGGAGTCGCCTCTGGGACTCGGCTTAACTGTAGTCGCCTCTGGACTCGTGGGGCGCAGCCTGCCCCGATGTCTTGAAAGGGTTTGGGACTCGGGTTAGCCTACCCGTGGCCCATTACTCCGACAGTAGTCCCCGAAGCTGGTGAGGCTCCGAGGGTGATACGTCACGGGCCTCAACAGTTTCATTCTTCCAGTGGCGGGATTTAGGCCTTGCTGGCCGTCTTCCTTCAAGCCGACTGACTGGAGTCGGATCCATAGAGGGTCGTCTTGCTTCAAACTGACTAGCTGGAATCGGATTCACTGAGGGCCGTCTTGCCCCTTAAGGAGTTTTTGAACGTCGCGGCGGGAACCAGGCAGCGTGCCTGATACGCTTCCCCGCAGCCGCCCGCCACGGACCCATCGTGAGGCGCCACGCGGCAGGGGCAGTCTGCTCACCCACGCGCACGACGAGACAGGCCGTCAGGCGGGGCCCGCCACTACCGCGCCTCGGCCCGCGAACGGATCCGTTGCGGCCACGCAGTCGGTTGGGTTTCCCACGTCGTTACTACGCATAGTAACTTCGTGGGGTAAATCGTGGGGGGCATGGGGTCCCGTGCACAGTTAATCCCACGCCGCCCCATCAACTTCTCAGCCTAAGGGCCTATAAGTAGGCAGGGGGAGCGGGACGGCGAAACACGCGCGCCCATTCCTCCCTGCACCCCCGCTTCCTCTTGCCTCTTCTTCTTCTTGCCATTTTCGCTCCAAGCCGCGCTGCACCCGCAGCGATGAGCTCCTACTCTGCCGCCGCGGCTCCTGCCGTGCGCTCCGGCATGTGGGACGGCTCTACGGTGGACGACGACATCATCGAGCACCTCCGCAAGACGCGTCGGCTCCCCGATGCGAACCTGGTGCGAGCCAGCACCTCGCCGGCGGGGGAAATAAGGCCGGTGCCGGAGGAGGGCGAGCGGGTCATATTCCGCTCGCACCTCATGCGCGGCCTGGGCCTGCCAGCGAGCGGCTTCCTCCGCTCCTTCTTGGAGTTCAACGGACTCCAGCCGCACCACCTCACTCCGAACACGGTGGTGCTGCTGGCCGCCTTCGCCACCCTGTGCAAGGGTTTTCTTGGCGTTCTCCCCACCATCGAGCTGTGGGGAGAGTTCTTTCAATCCAAGCTCGGCACGCACGTCGCTGGCGTGCCGGCTCAGTGCGGCGCCTTCATCGATATGCGCAGGTTGACCGCTGACAACCCATTCCCCTCCATCACGCTGATCAAGTTGGTGAAGATGTGGCAGCGGTCGTACTTCTACGTGAAGAATGTCGCCACGGAAGGCGACTGGGTCAACCTGCCGCCCTATGAGGCCGGCGCGCCGGCTGGGAGGCTTCCCAGCTGGTCCCACCGGGCCAAGACGCTGACTCCCGCAGGTGCCGCCGCCGTCGTGCGACTTCGAGTGCTGACGCAGTCGGAAGGCCTGGTCGGGGCCGATTTGCTGGCCGCCTTCGTGGCGCGCCGTGTCCTCCCTCTCCAAGGCTGACCTCATCTGATTAGTCAGATGAGCGACCGCCGAGACCCGAGTCGGATGTGCACCTGGGACATGCCCCACGCGGAGGTGGCATATATGGTGAATCACATCGCAAACTGCGAGCTCGCGGAAGATTGGCAGTTCGGCAAGGAGCCGTACTCACGTGCCAATCTCCCACCAGCGGTAAGTCGTATATTTTATTCTTCTGTTTTCCTTCTGCAGCCGAATCCGACTTCTGATTCTCTTGGTTTCTTCGAGTCAGAACCCCCTCATCCAGCCTGCAGCCGGCGCCACGGGGCTGCCCAGCGAGTTCGCTCCCGATCGAGCGGAGAGTGACGTTGATGACCCCGACTTGGGGGCGGCAGCAATGGAGGCCGACGCCGAAGGCGGAGGAGGAGGAGCAGAAGGCGGCTTCCGGCCCTCGGCGACCTTCGCCGACTGGCCAGAAGACGACGCCGAAGGGGAAGTCATCCCGCGCCACCAATCGAAAGCCGGCCATCCAGGCGCGAGTTCCTCCGCCGGCTTGGCCGGTCAAGTCGGCGCGAAGAAGCGCCGGGCCGCACCGAGTTCGCTCGGTGGCTGGCCGAAGAAGGTCAAGCGGGCGGCCGCCACGACCAAGCGGGAGGAGGCAGCCACGAAGGCCAACCGCTTCCGCAAGGAAGTGAAGAAGCCGCCGCTAGTCTCTGCGTAAGTGCTCTCTGCCTTCACCTTTTTTTCTTTGATGAATCTTTTCCGAGTCTTTTTCATTCCTTCTTTTCTTCAGGAACCCTCTTTCTCTTGAGAGGGTCGCCGTCCCCTCTGTCATGGGGTTGCCAGAGACGTCCGCCAATACTAGGCGGATTGACCCCGCCGCCGATCTCCGGGAGGTGACGGAGCGAAACGCGTGGGAGAAGCGCGACGAGGAGGAGGCTGACTGCCTGGAGAAGGTGGAGGCTAAGAAAGCGGCGGCCTCCGCCCAAAAGAAACTGGAGGAAGCCAAAGCCGCCGCAGCAGCAAGACAGCGGGCTACGGAGACCGCGCACCACCAATCGGCACTGCTTGTCGTCCCGCTGAACTCCGCACCACCGCCCCCAGACTTCATGGGGCAGACTGGAGAAGCCGGCGGGGAGAACCCCATCATGGAGAAGGACGATGGCGAGGCCTCCGCGTCGGGAACGGCCACGCCGCCACCGCTGCCTCCACCACCGTCTGGGAGCGCCCATGGCAAGCAGCTGGCAGGCCCGCCAGCGCCACCGACTGAAGACGAGGCGGTGGCGAGGTTTCTCCTTCAAGTCGCCTCACCAGCGCGCCGCCGCCTCGAGAAGGCGGTTTCAGCGCCACGCCGCTTGGAGGCCGGCGCAGCCAGCTCGGCCATCCTAGACGCCGAGGCGACAAGCTCCGCGCCCACTGGCTGGGTGCGAGGAGGCGGCGACGGTCCGCTGAACCAGGCGCTCCTGGATGTCCAGGCAAAGCTGCGAGCTAAGGGCGAGGCCATCCAGGGCTGCACCAAGGCGCATCTGGCGTCGCGAGCGTCTATCCGAGTATGCTTTCTTCCTTGACTTCGTTTTTTCTCGTTCTTCTCTGTGGAGGCGCGCCAACGCACCCACTGGGTGTACTCCCCGAGTTTTGGGCCGGCTGCTGAGCAGGCGGCCCGGAACTCCATCTAGCGAGTCCGAATATTCACCTTTGACTGATTTTTTATCAAAGGAGTATCACAACCTCCGCATCACTGCCTTCAACCGCAATGTTGAGCAGCTAGGGAAGCGGACTGCCGACTTGTCGGAGAGTCGGAGTAAGTCCTTCTTATTTTTCGCGGGTGCACGCTGGCGCACCCGCGGGCTGTAGTCCCCGAGATTCGGGCCGACTGCTGAGCAGTCGGGCCGGATCTTCCCGGCGACCTTCTTTGCTGATGACTTGACGTCCTTTCTCTTTTGTCCTTCAGAGGCCAATGCCGCCCTTCAGGAACGGTTGGGCGAAGTCAGCACTGCCCTACGCGCCAAGGAGGAGGAGTGCAGCAGGCTCGCCATAGAGGGCGACCTGCTGGCCGCGCAGCTGGCGGAGCAGAAGGAGCTGCTCAAGAAGGCGCAGGACGAGGCGGAGATGAGAGAGACCGCTCTCCTGGCCGAGTTCGAAAGCGAGTGCTCCTCCTGGACTGATAAGGAGGCGATGCTGACCTCCGGCTTCCACGAGATCGAAGACATTGTCGATGGTGAATTTCTTTGCTTTCTTTCTTCGAGCCGCCGACTGTAGGTCAGGCTGACTCCTGATTCTTTCTTTTGCTTCTTTTTGTTTTGGCAGACTTCTTCCCTGGCCACTCGCAGGCTGATCGACTCGTGCCAAGGCGTCTGCTTGGTCGTTGTCATTGCTTGGCATGTGAAGGAACTCGCACCCCTCGAAGTATCCACTGAGTTGCTGCACCAGGAAGCGGTAGCTCGCCATGTTTGCATCTTTGGCGTCCCAGTCGCTAGATGACTGCTGGACCACCAAATCGGAGTCACCATAGCACAGGATCCGGCGAATGCCGAGTTCTTTGGCAAGCCGGAGGCCGTGAATGAGCGCCTCGTATTCGGCGACGTTGTTGGAGGCGGCGAAGTGGATCTGCAGCGCATACTTGAGCTTGTCGCCTTTAGGGGAGGTGAGGACGACGCCGGCTCCCAAGCCGGTGCGCATCTTGGAGCCATCGAAATGCATCCACCAATGGGTGGAGTCTGGCGCTGGCGGCAGATACTGGGTCTCGGCCCAGTCGATGAGGAAGTCGGCCAGCGCTTGCAACTTGATGGCGGTGCGGGGCTGGTAGTAGATGGTGTAGGGAGCCAACTCTATGGCCCACTTGGCCACTCGGCCAGAAGCATCTCGGCTTCCAATGATCTCGGCCAACGGGGCTGTGCAAACCACAGTGATTGGATGCCCTTGAAAGTAAGGCTTCAACTTCTTGGCGGCAAAGTGCACGCCATAGCACATCTTCTGGTAGTGGGGGTAGTTCTGCTTGGAGGTCGACAGTACCTCGCTCAGGTAATATACCGGTCTCTGGACAGGGAGCGCCTTGCCTTCCTCTTTGCGCTCGACTACAATGACTGTGCTGACTACTCGGCTGGAGGCGGCAATGTATAAGAGCATGGGCTCTTTAGGAGTCGGAGCCGCCAGCATAGGGGGAATAGTCAACATCTTCTTTAGTTGGAGAAATGCTTCATCCGCCTTGTGGTTCCACTCAAAAAAGGTGGTCTTCTTCATTATTGGTACAAAGGAAGAGCTTTCTCGCCCAGCCGACTGATGAATCGGCTGATGGACGCCAAACAGCCGGTGAACTTCTGCACATCTAACAGTCGGCTGGGTACCTCCATCCTCTCGATGCCCTTGATCTTCACAGGGTTGCACTCTATGCCGCATTCAGAGACCAGGAAGCCAAGGTGTTGTCCGGCTGGTACTCCGAAGACGCACCTCTCAGGGTTGAGCTTGATCTGGAATCGGCGCAGGTTCTCAAAGGTTTCTTTGAGGTCTTCCATTAGTGTCCCACGCTTTTCCGTCTTCACCACTACATCATCCATGTAGACGTGGGCGTTTCTGCCGAGTTGCTTGAGGAGGCACTTCTGCATGCAACGCTGAAAGGTGGCGCCAGCATTCCTTAAGCCGAACGTCATGGTCAGGTAGCAGAAGGCTCCGAACGGCGTGATGAAGGCGGTCTTCAGTCTATCTGTCGGGTTCAGCTTGATCTGGTGATATCCTGAATATGCATCTAAGAAACTCAACAGCTCGCATCCGGCTGTGGAGTCTATCACCTGATCAATTCTTGGCAAAGCAAAGGGGTCCTTGGGGCAAGCTTTGTTGAGGCTTGTGTAGTCAATGCACATCCGCCACTGCTTGTTTTTCTTCAACACCAAGACCGGGTTTGCCAACCATTCTGGAAAAAACACTTCCATAATGAAGTCGGCCGCTAGGAGCCGGGCTATCTCTTCTCCAACGACTCTTCTCTTCTCTTCTGACAGGCGGCGCAAGGGCTGCCTGACGGGCTTCATATTAGGTCGGACATGTAACTTATGCTCGGCGAATTCTGTCGGTACACCTGGCATGTCTTTAGGGGACCATGCAAAGATGTCTCGATTCTCACGGAGGAAATCGATGAGCTCACCTTCCTATTTGCTGTCAAGGTTCGCACCTATGACAGCGTACCTCTCTGGGTGCTCCGGGTCCAAGGGTATCTTCTTGGTTTCTTTGGCCGGCTTGAACGAACCCTCAGCTTCCGACTCCTTGGGGTCGGGCGACATCTCTGGCTGCTTTCCAGCCATCGCCACGACCCGATCAAGAAGTCGCTTCTCAGCTGTGATGACCAGGGACTCGGCCAGCCGACTGCTCTCAGCCGCGCAAGCAGACGACTATCTGTAATCGCCGGCTATGGTCAGAATCCCCTTGGAACTCGGCATCTTCATCTTGAGGTAGGCATAGTGGGGGACCGCCATGAACTTGGCTAAAGCAGGTCGGCCAAGCAACACATGGTATGGGCTTTCAAGGTCCACCACCTCAAACCAAACTGGCTCTCGGCGGAAGTGATCTTTGTCTCCGAAGAGAACGTCTATCAGTATCTTGCCGATTGGCGAGCAGGAAAGGTCGGGTACAATACCATGGAACACAGTCCAGCTGCTCTGCAACTGTCTTTGCTTGATTCCTAACTTCTCCATGGTGTCCTTGTACAGGATGTTGATGCTACTGCCTCCGTCTATCAGCACTCGCGAAAAGCGGGTGGCCCGCCTATTTGTGGCCAAGGTGGCACTCAGGACCAGGGCATAGGAGCCCAGATTCGGCATCACCTCTGGGTGATCTGCCCTGCTCCAACTAATAGGCTTCTCGGAACAATGCATAAACTCTGGAGTATCTGATGCTACTGCATTCACCTCTTGCTGCTGCAGCCGCATGCTGCGTCGATCGTCAGCCACACTGGTGAACACCACATAGGCTCCATGCTCTTCTGGGTACTCATCTCGTACTGTGCCAACTGACCTGGCAGCCGGCTGTTGGGGCAGCGGTGGAGGCGGCGGCCCAGCAGGCGGGGGAGGAAGGAGGCCGTCTCCCTTGACGATTTTGGGAAGCCAGTGGCACTTTCAGGTGGTATGGTTTGACGGCTTCGCACCGCTGTGGAACTTGCAGGGACCATCCAGAGTGTTCTCATAAGAGAAGGCCGGCAACCAGTTGGATTTGCCACCTTTCTGTCGCTTGGTCGGAGGCTGCCCCTCCGGCTGTTGATCTTCGACTGTTGCAACCTGTCGACTGCTGGAAGTCGGCTGTGGGGCCTTGCGCTTGTTGTCGTTCTGTTGTTGTCGCCGACTGGTGTCGCCAGCCGGAGTTCTGGGAGCCTGAGGGGCCACTTTGCCAGCCGCGTCAACTTGAATTTCCGTCTTCATGGAGGAGTCGGCTGTGGCGTACTTGTCTGCTATGATCAGCAGCTCGTCGAGGGTTTCTGGCTTGTCGCAGAGGAGCTTGTGTTTGAGGAGGGTGCCTTCTCGGCACCCAACGGTAAAGTACTCGATAGCCTGCACCTCGTGCACGCCTCGCAGGAGTTCCGAAGCTCGCCCCAGCGCGTGAGGTAGTCGCGTGTTGACTCGTCAGGGCCTTGTACGCACAAGGAAAGCTGGCGCGGCTTGGGAGGTCGCTTGTACATGCTCGTGAAGTTGCGGACGAAGGCCTCGGTGAAGTCGACCCAGCTGTTGATGTTGTGGGGCTTCAAACTGTTCAACCATGTCCGGGCCGTGCCCTAGAGCATGAGTGGAACATACTTCACGGCAACTCGCTTGTTGCCGTTCGCTATGTTGACGGCAGTGGAGTAGTCAACTAGCCAGTCTTCCGGCTTCACGGAGCCGGTATACTTGGGCGTGTCTCGGGGGAGCGTGAACCCTTTGGGAAAGGGCTCGTCTCGGATGCGGGGCCCAAAGCAAGGCGGACCCAACTCATCTTCTTCTTCCAGCGCCAGGGATCGGTTGAGTCGGTCGATCCGGTGGCGGGCGTCATTTTCTCCGACTCCTTCTCGGCGGCCAAGGTGGCCACCGAGAGTCGGATGCTCAACAGGCGGTGGGGAAACTCGCCGTTCTCTTCTTGGTGGGGGAGGTAGATAGTCGCCCTGCCATTCCACTACTCTCGGACGGCCGTCTTGGTCGCGCTCGATGGTGATGCGAGTCCGACTGTGACTGACAGCCGGCTCTTTGTATTTTCTTCCGCAGACTCAGCTAGTCGGCGTCCGAGAGGTCGCGCCTTGATCTCGGCGGGGAGGCAAGTCGTCGTTTGGTTGCTATGGCACCTCCGTGCGGCCGCCGGCTGCATTCTGTGCAGCAACCGCGTCGAGGAGCTGCTGGACTCGCTCCGTCATCATGCGGCGCTCTTCGCCTTCAAAGTTCTTCAGCTCGTTAGTCGCCGCCTGAGCGGTGCGGATGTTCTCCACTAGCGTGGCGTATACGGGGCGATTGGCCCCGAACAGGTTGGCGATGGTCGCGCCGCACTGTCGGACCGCTTCTAGGCGGCTAGGCCCAGTCGGAGCCGGCGAGCCGCCCACAACACGATCCATCTCGCGCTGGTAGGCTTCTGACAAGCGCCTCATGCTTGCCAGCTTCTTGGCGCCTTCGATGATCTGAAGGCGGCGTGCCTCCAGCGTCTCGGCATCTGCATCTTCTGGGATAGGCGCAATCAGGTCTTGCAGAGCCGCGTCGAGTGGGTTGTGAGCTCCCTCACCGGAACGCTCGTCATGACTGATGACAAGCACCTCCGTGACGGCGCTTCCACCGCTCTCCTCCTGAGGGAGTGGCTCGTCGTAGACCACCACATTGGTGGGGAAAGCGTCAAGCGACGTGGCGTCAGAGTCGACCAGCATCGGGTCGGTGGAGCCTATGGACTCCAAGTCCACGGCAGGCTCGCCGGTGACGTGGAGTTGGTCGAGGAGGCTCGCGAGGAGGTTCTCGGGGCCACCCGTGCCTGCGTCAGATGCAGGCTCGTCGGAGAGGCGAACCTCGCCGACAAGTTCCGCGAGGCAGCTTGCTGCGCAGGCGGCCTCAGCGCCGCGCAACGCGTCGATGCAAACTCCATCTGGCGAGCCTGGCTGGCTGCGCTCGCTAGGGAGGAAAAGGGTTCCCGTCGAGAACAGATCTCCGGACGACGGTGCACCTTGCCCCATGGTGGGCGCCAAATGTCGGGGGTTGGGTGCGACATATGCCAAAGGATGGCTTATCATGGTGGGGGCGAGTAGAACATTGCAGGTGCCTGGAAACGGGATGAGGCAAAGACATGCACGCCGGCGGATCTTACCCAGCTTCGGGGCTCTCCGTGGAGATAACACCCCTACTGCTGCTCTGCGGGGTCTCCGCATGGTCACTATGGCAAAGTGAGTACAAGGTTGCTCCTTGAGCTGTTTCTGGAGGTAGGAGAAGGCAAGGCTAGCTTTCTCCTTCCTATATGGTCTGTCTAGTGCTAATGGATTCGAAACCTTTGCATGGGTGCCCTGGGGGGTTTATATAGGCCTACTCCCCAGGGGTACAATGGTAAAACCGGCTGGGGCGGCTCCCAGCCGTCTGTCTCTCAGACCGCCGTCCTCTCCGCCGACTCCTGGGGCCTGCCGACTGGCCTGGTACGAGGGCGTCAGCCCTTGTCCGCCGCGGGCGGGTCCTGCCGGCTGCAGATTACTGTAGCCGTGCTCCTAATGACGCTAGCTTGGTCATGGGGTCATGGCAACAGTGCCGCTGCCTGACGGGCGATCACTGTCGCCATTCCCTCATCGTGTCTGGTTAATGGCGTGTGGGGCCCGTGGGAGGGGCTGACCGACTCCTGGGGCACGACTCCCAATGGGTCTGACTCTTGGCGCTCTCGCCGTCTTTAGTACTCCCGCTGACTGGTAGGCCCCGCCGCCTCCAGGCCGTACAGACAGGCCATCGTGGGCATAGGGCTCCGCCCCCAAGAGCTGATGTCAGGGCCGGCATGGCAACAGTGCCGCGCCAGACGGAGATGTCCATTGGTACGGTGCACTGTGGCCATGCCTGCCCTTAAATAACAGGGTGGTTGGAGTCGCAGGCCGACTCCCCATAGTCGGCTTCTTTGGAGTCTCCTCGTGGACTCGGCTTATTTTGGAGTCGCCTCTGGGACTCGGCTTACCTGGGAGTCGCCTCTGGGACTCGGCTTAACTGGAGTCGCCTCTGGACTCGCGGGGCGCAGCTTGCCCCGATGTCTTGAAAGGCTCTGGGACTCGGGTTAGCCTACCCGTGGCCCATTACTCCGACACTTTGCATTCTTGCATATTGAACTTCTTGAATAAGTCCTTGGTGTACTTTGTTTGAGAGACAAAGGTACCTTCCTTAGTTTGCTTGATTTGCAAACCAAGAAAGAATTTGAGCTCACTCATCATCGACATCTCAAACTTCTCCGACATTAGCCGTCCAAACATTTCACTAAATTGCGGGTTAGTCGAACCAAATATAATATCATCAACATAGATTTGGCACACAAATAGTTCTCCATTAACCCTTTTAGTAAAAAGAGTAGAATCAATTTTTCCAATTTCAAAGCCTTTTGCAATAAGGAACTTGGTCAAGCATTTATACCACGCTCTAGGAGCTTGTTTATGTCCATAAAGAACTTTGTGAAGTTTGTAAACATGATTAGGTTTCTTAGGATTGACAAAGCCGGGAGGTTGCTTAAAATAAACTTCCTCCTCTATTTCACCATTTAGAAAAGCACTTTTAATGTCCATTTGGTACAAGGTGATATCATGGTGATTAGCATAGGCAAGTAAGATGCGAATGGACTCAAGTCTAGCAACGGGGGCATATGTCTCACCATAGTCCATACCTTCGACTTGAGTATAGCCTTGGGCGACGAGACATGCTTTGTTGCGAGCTACTTGTCCATCTTCATCTTGTTTGTTGCGAAACACCCATTTGGTACCAATGATGTTGTGGTTGTTGTCGGGCTTCTCAACCAATGTCCAAACTTGATTTCTCTCAAAGTTGTGTAGCTCTTCATGCATGGCATTTATCCAATCCGGATCTTCCAAAGCTTCTTCAACCTTCATAGGTTCAATGCTAGAGATGAATGAATAATGTTCACAAAAGTTAGCTAAACGAGTTTTAGAGCGAGTGATTCTCCCGGTTTGGATATCATTGTAGATTTGCTCGACGGGATGGTCTTTAGAAACTCTTGCTCGAACTCGTGAAATCTTTTGCTTGGATCTTGGTGGAACATCTTCTTCATCTTGCTCTTTGTCAGTGTCAAAACCGGCGGATCTCGGGTAGGGGGTCCCGAACTGTGTGTCTAGGCGGATGGTAACAGGAGACAAGGGACATGATGTTTTTACCCAGGTTCGAGCCCTCTCGATGGAGGTAAAACCCTACTCCTGCTTGATTGAATTGATGATATGGGTAGTACAAGAGTAGATCTACCACGAGATCAGAGAGGCTAAACCCTAGAAGCTAGCCTATGGTATGATTGTTGTTCGTCCTACGGACTAAAACCCTCTGGTTTATATAGGCACCGAAGAGGGTTAGGGTTACACAGAGTCGGTTACAATGGTAGGAGATCTACATATCTGTATCGCCAAGCTTGCCTTACACGCCGAGGAAAGTCCCATCCGGACACAGGACGAAGTCTTCAATCTTGTATCTTCATAGTCCAGGAGTCCGGCCGAAGATGATAGTTCGGCTACCCGGACACCCCCTACTCCGGGACTCCCTCACTAGCCCCTGAACCAGGCTTCAATGATGACGAGTCCGGCGCGCATATTGTCTTCGTCATTGCAATGCGGGTTCCTCCTCCGAATACTTCATAGAAGATTTTGAACACAAGGATAGTGTCCGGCTCTGCAAAATAAGTTCCACCTACCAACGTAGAGAGAATAATATTTACACAAATTCAATCCGCTGACGTATTCCGCGGCGTGACATCACACCACGGCCAAGCCTTTATTCGAATCATTTTTACTATTCCACCTCAGCGCGTTTAGCGAGGCGGTTTCCTTGGCACGTCTTGTCAAAGCAGAGATCGTGTCCCCTTATTTCGGGATCCTCATCAAAACGGGTGTGGGTAACCCAACCGTGCCATTGATTACGGCGCTTGGGAGATAAGCGAGTTTACCAGGCTGGTGGGGACGCATAGTTTCATCCGTCCATATAAGGGGATAAGGATCCACTTTTTCACACACACCTTCTTCCTCCTTTGGTCATCCATCTCCGCGTACTCGAGCTCCAGCGCCCAAGTCCTCACATCTCGCCTCAACCTTCTCCAGCCATGTCCGGAGCGGGAGGCAAGTGGATGGCCTCCTCCGTCACGGAGGGGCACATCAAAAGGCTGCGGAAGGCCGGATACTTGTCCAGCGACATCGCGCATCGGCTTCCCGACAAGGGCAGCTCATCCCCACCCCCGGGCCCCATGAGAGGGTGGTGTTCCTCACCCACTTCCTCTGCGGACTAGGTTTTCTATTTCACCCATTTGTCCGGGGGCTCATGTTCTACTACGGCCTGGATTTCCACGATCTGGCCCCGAATTTCATACTCAACATCTCGGCGTTCATCGTCGTGTGCGAGGCCTTCCTCTGCATCCAGCCCCACTTTGGCTTATGGCTGAAGACCTTTAATGTCAAGCCGAAGGTAGTGGGCGGCCGCCAAGCGGAGTGCGGAGGTGCCATGGTGGGCAAGATGCCCAACGTCCTATGGCTCGAGGGCTCCTTCGTGGAGACCATAAAGGGGTGGCAATCGGGGTGGTCTTACATCACCGAGCCGCATGACCCTAAATGGGTAGCGGCCCCCGAATTCCGATCTGGCTTCCCTACACGGCTCACCTCTTGGAAAGAGAAGGGCCTATCATGGGGTGATTCAGAAGAGCTGACCGGACTCCAATCCTGTGTCAAAACCTTGGTGAACAAAAAGCTCAAGCTCGTCAACATAGTCCAGGTCATGCTCATCCGCCGGAGCCTCCCGTGCCAACAACGGGCCTTTAATTTGTGGGAGTTTGATCCAGCACAACACCAAACCTTGAGCAGGCTCTTCGACACTACGTACGAATATGCCTGGAAGGTGCTGTTCAAGGGCGCCGAGGCTCCTGCATCCTCTACCGAAAATCGCGGATTCAGCTCGCAGCGTCAAGCCGGCGAGGTAAGCTATTTTACCCTTTACAGGACACTTATTTTTCATAGTTTGACTCTATGCGGGATCTAAACTCCCTTACCTTTGACAGGCCTGGCAGAAGAAGTCCGGGCAGGTTAACTGTCCGGCTCCCTTGCCAGAAGACCCAGCGGACGCCCAATTAACGGGGCTGCTGGCTGCGGCGCCTTAGTGGTGCCGGAGAAGAAGGCCAAGAAGAAGGCCGTGGGAACTTGAAAGAGTTCCCGGTGTCTGGTGTTGTCGGACTCATCGTCTGATGACTCCGAGGCGGACTCCTCCCGTGAAGGCGAGGAGGAGGAAAAAGAGGCCTCTCCCCCAGCGGGGGGAGAGAAGAAAAGGAAGGCCGCCCCAACGGGGGAGGCCAAAGGGTCCAAGAAGGGAAGGACCCTCCCTCCAGACTACTCCACCAACGCCGACGACGGCGAGGAGGAGTGGCCACCGAGGACTAAGCCCCTGGCGACATCGTAAGTGTCCGGATACCAGAATAACTTAGGGCGTTTCATTTGTAGTACAAAATCTCCTAATGCCGAACATAACCCTGCAGCCCGCCCAAGGAGGGGCTCGACACTTCAACGAGCGGCTCCCTGGCATCATCGGGCGTGAATAGCACTTCACTTCTTGCCGTCTCCTCTCCTCGCGCTGCGGATAACGCTGAGGTGGGGTCCCAAAAGGGGCCCATCCAGGAGGAGGAGGTCCTAGAGGTGCCGCAAGGCAACCTCCCGGACTTTGGGCACAAGGGGGCTCAAACCCCGAAGGGTTCTGAGTTCGGCCCTGGGCCGGACTCCGCACCGGAACCTTCAGTGGTTTTGGAGTCCGGCGGGCGGCCCCTTCATAAGAAGGGCGAGACTGCGACACCGGTGACCTCCGTCCAACCGGAGGCGCCGGATAATTTGCTGGAGGCGCTTAACGGCGCCTCCATCGACGAGGAGCACCGCACCGTTATGAGTATGGTGATCGAGAAAGTTGAGTCTGCCAAGAATGGGCTGACTGAAGCATGTACCAGCCTTCTAACAGGCTTTGAGATATGTATTTAAGATATGTAAAAATATTACCGCATAGACAGTAGCCCCTGATGCTCAGTTTGGTGTTCGTAAAGAAAAGCCGAACTGAGGATCTAAAAAGATATACGCAGGAGTCTAACATAAGCTTGTCAATATGGGAATGTAGGCTACACTGCTGACCTCTGCCGCACTGATTGCGGAGGTCAATGCATTGAAGCAGAGCCTCGAGCGGTCCGAGAACAAGCTCGGCCTTGCCAAGAATCAGCTCGAGGACAAGGAAGGTAAGTAATACCTTATGGAAGTATATAAAAGATGTGGTTGCAAAAAATTCCAGGTATAACGTGAGAATTGCAGGGGCCACGAACGAGGTGGCGACCCTGAAGGAAGCGGTGTCCAAGGCTGAAAGAAATGCGGTCGCGGAACGCACCGAGCGAGAGAAGCAGGAGGCGCGGGTGGCGGAGGTGCGGCAAGAGCTCCAGGCTCTCTTGAAAAAACACGAGAGTTTGGAGCGTGACTCAAAGACTCGAGAGTCCGAGCTCACCTCGGCTCTTGAGAGCGCCAAAGCCACTAAGGCCCAAGCCCAAAAAGGCCTCCAGGAAATTGAGGCAATAAAGAAGATAGCGGCGGGTAAGGCATTCTTCATGCAAAGCAAGCACGTGAAAGTGAATTACTTGTTACTTACCCGAATCCGGAGCTCTCCAGGAGCATTCGAAGATCTGCCTCACAGTGTGTCCGACACTGTCGCCTTCTACCGGGCCGAGGAGGGGAGCTCGACGGAGAAGGTGTTCTGGTCTCAGTATGTTGAGGCTGGACAACCGATGCCCTTGAGCGACCAGCTGAAGCAGCTGGTCGAGCTCCATAAGGTGGCCGAACAGGACATGAAGGGCCTCATAGTCCGGCTGTGGCCTAAAGAAGCCATGCCTGGGAGCTACTTCGGGTTGGTGAGGCGGCTGGTGGACGCCTGTCCATGGATTGACGTCGTCAAGCGCTCCATCCGCATCAAAGGTGCCCGTAGGGCCCTTGCCCGTGCTAAAGTGCACTGGGGCAAGATGGACGCTGAGAAGCTTGTGACGGGCGCTCCACTGCCGGGCAGGGAGTATCGCACGCCCGAGATGTATTATGTGGGCGTCCTTAAGGGTGCCCACCTTATTGCGGGCGAATGCTCCAAAGATGTAATTTTTGAGTAAACTCGCATTTGTTATCATGTACGCTTGAAAACTTGTTCATATGCGCTAAGCAACGCTTGTGAATTTAAAATATTACCTTCTGTGCGGCCGTTTATTAAATTAGAGAGATGGCGAGTCGTCGGCTTCTGCCCCCATGCCACGAGTGCTGGGGTGTTCGGGATAAACTTGAGCGCTTGTTTTCCCATTCTTGGGTCCTTCGAGGGAGGCGCTCAACACAATGAACAAGGCAACTAGACTATAATGCTTGAACACTCCCACTTAGCCATAGAATTCTATAATTTTAAATTTCGGCGAAGCCCCTAGTATTCGGAAGACCGAATTCGGGGCGCTATCCACACCTGGGCCGGACAAAGCCGGCTCCTCGCTCTAAGCGGCATAAGTCTTTAGGGACTCAAAAAACCTCTCGAACCGCGACCGGATCTCGCCCTATCATGACAGTCAGTTTTAGCTTTCTCCACTGAGGTGCTCAACCCAGCTCAACCGGGGCACAATCGCAGTGGTTCTCCCAGCGCTACCTTAGCCGATATAACGGAACGTAAGGTACCAAAACATGGGAGCCAGGCAAACCCAACTATTGACCCCAAGACATGATTCGGAGCCGATGCATATAATGCTATAAGTTCGGGGTGCCGCACTTGTGAAAGTGTTCGGACTTATGACACCATATTTTGGGGTACTTAAGCCCCTGGTGTATTTGGCCGTACCAAAGCGTACAGATGCAACATGTCATAAGTGGACATATATAGATGAGAAAAAGGAATGCAATAATAGGCAAAAGTTGTGCATTGTTTATTAAAAAAGCTGCGGTAAAAGAAGAACGATACAAATAGTGTGATAAGCAACGGACGGGACTATTTGACATGTCCCCCTCCAGAGCGAGCTGCGGGATGATATGTAAAACAAGTATACTGCTCGCTATAGAGACCACCTGTACACTCGACGTAGCGTTCTACTTCACTGGCTGTTGCATCGTGTGTTCGGCAATTCTACTGCCGGACAGGGCTTCTTGAAAAAGGAGTCCTGAAAGTAAGAGAAAAAAGAAGAATGACACAATTGGGAGCCCCTGGTGCGGTTGAGCCGCATTCTAGGCCTGCCGAGGTCGTGCCCCTCCCCCTATGCCCATGGTATTTCCAGAGCGTAATTATGTACGCGTAGTATTGGTTTCGCAATTTTGCGAGGGCTGGGGTTGGGGCCGCATTGCTACGCGTGCTCGGAACATGCCAGGCGGTCTTGTTGTTGGTTACTCCGGGCGCGCTTGACGGTGTCCGGACGTTTAATAGCCGAACTCAAGAATTGCCTTAAGAGGCTGCTTTGTACTTCCGCCGCGAGAGCTGCTATATGCTCCTCCTTTCGGAGAGAGCGTTCGGTGTTTCCGTTGACCGTAATGACTCCTTGAGGGCCTGGCATTTTGAGCTTGAGGTATGCGTAGTGCGGCACCGCATTGAACTTTGCAAATGCGGTTTGTCCGAGCAGTGCGTGATAGCCGTTGTGGAATGGGACTATGTCGAAGATTAACTCCTCTCTTCGGAAGTTATCCGGGGATCCGAAGACCACTTCAAGTGTAACTGGGCCTATACAGTTGGCCGCACTTGTGGGGGGAAGCCCTTCTGTCCTCTATTGTTCGGCGGCTGTGGCTCCTCCTCGTCGTTGCTATGCTGCCCCTTGTCATTGTTTTCGGCATTTAACTTGCTTGCCTGCTTGAACACCCAACAATCCCTATTGGTGTGATTGGCTGGCTTTTCGGGGGTGCCGTGTATCTGGCACGAGCGATCGAGTATTCGGTCCAAATTGGACGGGCCGGAGTATTTCTTTTGAATGGCTTTTTCCGCTGACCGGGTTTAGAGCCTCCAAATCCGCCATTGACTGTCGTATCCTCAGTATTATCGCCATTAATGCGGCGGTTGTGCTTGTTGCGACGCGACCTGCCGTTGTTGTCCTTGGTATCCGAATTGCCAGGGCTCTTGGTCATATTGTTACTACAAGGTAGCCAGCTATCCTCCCCCGCGCAGAAGCGGGTCATGAGTGTTGTGAGGGCTGCCATGGATTTCGGCTTTTCCTGTCCTAGGTGCCGGGCAAGCCACTCGTCGCGGATGTTATGCTTGAAGGCTGTGAGGGCCTCTGCATCCGGACAGTCGACGATTTGATTTTTCTTCGTTAGGAGCCGTGTCCAGAATTGTCTGGCCGATTCTTCTAGCTGCTGAATTATGTGGCTTAGGTCATCGGCGTCTGGTGGTCGTACATAAGTGCCTTGGAAGTTGTCGAGGAATGCGGCTTCCAGATCTTACCAACAACCAATTGACTTTGCTGGCAAGCTGTTAAGCCAATGCCGAGCTGGTCCTTTAAGCTTGAGTGGGAGGTATTTGATGGCGTGTAGATCATCACCGCGGGCCATGTGGATATGAAGGAGATAGTCCTCGATCCAGACCGTAGGATCTATTGTGCCATCGTATGATTCAATGTTTACGGGTTTGAAACCCTCAGGGATTTGATGATCCATTACTTCGTCTGTGAAGCATAGTGGGTGTGCGGCGCCTCTATATTGGGCTATATCACGACGTAGCTCAAATGAGGTTTGTCTACTGTGTTCGGCCCGGCCGTAATGGCTGTATCTGGCGTTACGGTTATCATCACGCATCGTGGGGCGCCCACGCGATCCGTAGATCGATCTTGTTTGTCTTACCTTGTCCTCCAATATATCCGACAAGTCTCGCGCATTTCCCCGCGCCTTGGTATTTTTTGAGCAGCGCCGGGGTGCGGCTTGAGTGGAGGGCCGAGAGGCCTCTCTGTCGCGGCCACGAGGTGGCCGGTCGGCCATATTATGCACTGGTGATGTAGGTTTGGGTGCTTCCTCCTCTAATCGGGGTAGCAGCCTGCGTTTTAAGTAGCTCTTGGAGGGGCGTTCGAGTTCATACTCTTCGGCCGCAAGGACTTCAGTCCATCTGTCGGCTAGCAAGTCTTGGTCAGCTCTAAGCTGTTGCTGCTTTTTCTTGAGGCTGCTTTTCGTGGCCATAAGCCTGCGTTTGAAATGCTCTTGTTCGACGAGATCCTCAGGCACTACAAATTCGTTGTCGTCAAGGCTTGCCTCGTCTTCGGAGGGAGGCATGTAATTATCGTCCTCTACCTCTCTGTCTGTCGCTCTCTCATGGGGGATGGCTTCTCCATCCTCCTGCGCTGAATCCTGCTGGAGGGGGTTGTCTTCGGCACTGTCCGGGGTGTTATTATCTCCCGTGCCGGAATCACCATTTTTGCTGTGGCGGGATATAGATTGGCGCCACTGACGCCGGCGCTTAGGCTGTTTCTTGGAGGGGTCATCCTCCGTTGTTCCATCGCCATTCCCGTCTTTTGGGATGTCCACCATGTAAATGTCGTATGACGAGGTGGCCTTCTAGTGCCCTGTAGGCGCTGGTTCTTGGTCGTCTCCTGCATCATCGTCCATACCGTCGATGTCTTCGGAGTCAAAGTCGAGCATGTCGGTTAAGTCATCAACAGTGGCTATGAAGTGGGTGGTGGGTGGGCTTTGAATTTCTTCGTCATCCGCATCCCAACTGTCCTGACCATAATCCGGCCAGGGCTCTCCTGATAAAGAGAGAAACTTTGGCGAATTCAGGATGTCGCCAAAGGGCGAGTGCTGAAAGATGTCTGCAGCGGTGAACTCCATGATCGGCGCCCAATCGGATTCGATTGGCAGGGGCGCGGAAGGTTCGGAGTCCGGAGAGGAGTCCGGCACCTTGGAGTCGCGAGCTTCAGAAAGGACAGGGTTGGTGTTTGGCTCAATCGCCGTAGAGATAGCAGCCCCCGAGGCGGTGTCCAGCCACCCATCCTCGATCGGCGCAGTTGGCTCCGAGCTAAAGGTCGGAGCGGACTCTGGTGCGGACTCCAGGGCACTGTCCGGCGGCAGAGCTAGATCATGCCCATCGTGATAGTGCGGCGCGCCTGGCTATGGCTCGAACCTGTTGAAGATCAAATCTCCGCGGGCGTCCACCATGTAGTTTAAACTTCCAAATCTGACCTGATGGCCAGGGGCGTAGCTTTCAATCTGCTCCAGATGGCCAAGCGAATTGGCCCGCAATGCAAAGCCGCCGAATACGAAGATCTGTCCGGGGAGAAAAGTCTCACCCTGGACCGCATCGTTGTTGATTATCGGAGGAGCCATCGGGCGTAAAGATAACGACACAAAGGAACTCTCAATGAAAGCACCAATGTCAGTGTCAAAACCGGCAGATCTCGGGTAGGGGGTCCTGAACTGTGCGTCTAGGCGGATGGTAACAGGAGACAAGGGACACGATGTTTTTACCCAGGTTCGGGCCCTCTCGATGGAGGTAAACCCTACTCCTGCTTGATTGATATTGATGATATGGGTAGTACAAGAGTAGATCTACAACGAGATCAGAGAGGCTAAAACCTAGAAGCTAGCCTATGGTATGATTGTTGTTCATCCTACGGACTAAAACCCTCCGGTTTATATAGGCACCGAAGAGGGTTAGGGTTACACAGAGTCGGTTACAATGGTAGGAGATCTACATATCCGTATCGCCAAGCTTGACTTCAACTCCAAGGAAAGTAGTCCCATCCGGACACGGGGCGAAGTCTTCAATCTTGTATCTTCATAGTCCAGGAGTCCGGCCGAAGATGATAGTTCAGCTATCCGGACACCCCCTAGTCCGGGATTCCCTCACTCTTCTTCTTGGCCTTCTTCATTGTTGACGTTGTCATTCTCTTGTCATGGTGGAGAAGGAGGTTGTTGATGTTCATCTTGGTGTACTTCCTCGTTTTCTTCGTCTTGGTGTGTCCCACTTGTGGATGCTTCTGTAGCAACTCTTGGTTCACCATGTCGTGAGGTGGAAGCTTCCACTTGGATGGATGAGGTACTCTCCTTCACCTCCATTGTCCGAATCTTGCCAATAGACAAGTCTTGGATTGCTTCCGAAGGGTCTTTGTCTCCTACATCAATTGGCAATTGCTCTACTTGCGAGCGGTTAGATTCATCAAACTTCACATCTACCGTCTCTTCAACCTTTCGGGTGAAATTATTGTAGACACGGTAAGTGTGAGAGTTTGAGCCATAACCAAGTAGGAAACCTTCATGTGATTTAGGAGCAATTTTAGAATGACGATGCTTATCAAGAATGTAGCACTTTGAGCCGAATACTCGAAAGTATCCAACTTGGGGTTTGTTACCGGTGAGGAGCTCGTATGCCGTCTTGCCAAGTAGCTTGTGAAGATACAAGCAATTTGTTGCATGACAAGCTGTCTCAACCGCTTCCGCCCAAAAGTGCTTCGGCGTCTTGTACTCATCAAGCATCGTTCTCGCCATTTCGATGAGCGTTCGGTTCTTCCTCTCAACAACTCCATTTTGTTGAGGTGTGTATATAGCCGAGAACTCATGTGAAATACCCTCTTCATCAAGAAAGGTGTCCACATTTGTGTTCTTGAACTCCGTTCCGTTGTTGCTGCGAACCTTCTGGATCTTCACTTCAAATTGATTTTGGGCCTTCCTAGCGAAGTTTTTGAAGATCTTTTGGACCTGCAATTTGCCATCGAGAAAGAACACCCACGTAAATCTTGAAAAATCATCGACTATAACTAGAGAAAAAGAATTTCCACCGAGACTTTTGTAAGCGTTGGGACCGAAAAGATCCATGTGAAGTAGCTCGAGTGGCCTCCTTGTGGTCATGATGTTCTTCACGGGATGCCTTCCTCCAACCTCTTTACCTGCCTGACAAGCGCTCCAAAGTCTATCCTTACCAAATATGACATTGTTAACGCCAAGGATATGATTTTCTTTAATAAGCTTGTCAAGGTTTCGCATGCCAACATGACCTAATCGTCTATGCCATAACCAGCCTTTAGAGGATTTAGCAATTAAGCAAGTTCTAGGTTGGGCCTTTTTAGTGAAATCAACAATGTAAAGATCACCTCTAAGTATACCGGTAAAGACCACTTTATGATTGTCTCTACGAAACACTTGGCAATCTAATTCAGTGAATAGCACATTGAAACCGAAATCAGCAAGTCTAGATACTGAAAGTAAATTGTACCCAAGAGATTCAACGAGCATGACATTTTGTATGGAGCTATCATGTGAGATGGCCACCTTACCGAGGCCAACCACCTTACCCTTTGAGTTATCACCAAAAGTGACATACTTTCGAGGGCCGTCGTTTTCAGCAAGCTGACGAAACATATCTTTATCTCCGGTCATGTGATCGGTATATCCACTATCAAGCACCCATTCCTTTCCTCCTGCCATGTATCCCCAAAGATTTTCCATAAGACCAAAGTGTCTCATTGCATCATCAAGATCAAAGTCACTATCATCATCCTCATCATAGTATCCATGTTCAACATCGTCATGTGATGGATCAATTCCTAGAGAGAGTGGTTCATTAGAATGAGTTTGACAATGATCTTATTTATGAATTTTAATAGCTTCAGAAATAATATCGCTAATAATTCCAACATCTCCTTTGGCACACATAAGATTTGTAAGCTCAAATAGACAATCACCAAACTTAGGATCATTGGAATTCATCTTACTCAAGCCAATAGACTTATGGAGAATTTCATCAAAATTTTGCAAGGAATAGTTTGGAAAACGTTCCTCAAGAAATTTCCATATGGTGTAGGTGCACTTAAGAGTAGGCAAGCAATCTATCAAGTTTCTAGGCAAACCTCTAGTGATAAGATCAATAGTTCTAAGATTGCGAACCATGTCAATTGACTCATCAAGGGTGGGATGCATAGGATCAACATGAGGTGCACAAGGGCTAGTAATGTACTTGTTCAAATGATATTCATTGAAAATCACAAGCATCTCATTTTTCCACTCATGAAAGTACTGTCCATCAGGTATGGCACTCTATGTCTAAGACTCCCCAAAGTAGACTCATCCATCTTCCTCCAATGGTGTTTAAACCAAAGCAATGGAGACCAAAGCTCTGATACCAATTGAAAGGATCGAGAAGAGGTGTCTAGAGGGGGGTGAATAGACAGTAAGCAAGAAAAGTTGCAGTTTTTTATTTCTTTAAGTTGAAGTGGAGTTTGGCACAAGTTTCAACATTCACAATACATATCAAGCAAGCATGACAAGAGTATGTGAGCAGTGGAAAGTAAAGCATGCAAATTGCAAGAATGTAAAGGGATGGGATTGGAGTGTGCAAACGCAATTTGGAGACACAGAGATTTTTTAGCTGTGGTTCTGATAGGAGGTGCTATCGTACATCAACGTTGATGGAGACTTCAACCCACGAAGGGTAACGGTTGCGCGAGTCCACAGAGGGCTCCACCCATGAAGGGTCCATGAAGAAGCAACCTTGTCTATCCCACTATGGCTGTCGCCCATGAAGGACTTGCCTAACTAGGGTAGATCTTCACGAAGTAGGCGATCTCCTTTCCCTTACAAACTCCTTGGTTCAACTACATAATCGTGACGGAGGCTTCCAAATGACACCAAGCCAATCTAGGAGACACCACTCTCCAAGAAGTAACAAAAGGTGTGTTGATGATGAACACCTTGCTCTTGTGCTTCAAATGATTGTCTCCCAACACTCAACTCTCTCTCACAGGATTTGGATTTGGTGGAAAGAAGATTTGAGTGGAAAGCAACTTGGCGAAGGCTAGAGATCAAGATTTATGTGGTAGGAATGGAATATCTTGACCTCAACACAAGTGTAGGTGGTTCTCTCTCAGAAAATGTATGTTGGAAGTGTAGGCATGTTCTGATGGCTCTCTCCACGAATGAAGAGTGGGTGGAGGGGTATATATAGCCTCCACACAAATTCTAACCGTTACACACAACTTACCAAACTCGGTGGGACCGAATCAAACTCGGTCGGACCGATTTAGTAAATAATGTGACCGTTAGGGATTTCGGTGGGACCGACATGTCATCTCGGTGGGACCGATATGGTTAGGGTTAGGGCGTAACGTAATCTCGGTGAGACCGATTACACAAACTCGGTGAGACCGATTTTGGTAATAGACACACAGAGGGTTGGTTAGGCAAACTCGGTGGGACCAATTCACTCATCTCGGTTGGACCAAAACGGTACGAAAGGGAAACAGAGAGTTTGCACTGCAATCTCGGTGGGACCGATCGCTTATCTCGGTTTGACCGAAATGTTACGAAGGACAACAGAGAGATTACAATCCCATTTCGGTGAGACTGAGATCCCTATTAGTAAGACCAAAAGGACTAGGGTTTCTGGCAGTGGCTATGTCAATAGAACTCGGTGGTGACGGATAGAAAGATTCGGTAAGGCTGAGTTTGACTTTTGGTTTGGGACATATATGGATGTGAGAGAGTAGTTGAGGGCTTCGGAGCATATCACTAAGCACTTTAAGCAAGCAAGCCATTAAGCAACACCTCATCCCCTCTTACTAGTATTGGCTTTCCTATGGACTCAATGTGATCTTGGATCACTAAAAGGTAAAATGTAGAGTCTTGTGCTTTGAGCTTGAGCCAATTCTTTGTCCTTAGCAACTTGAATGGGTTCCACATCCTCTAGTCCATGTCACTCCATTGTTGAACTTATCTGAAACATACTAGGTAAAAGTATTAGTCCAACAAGAGATATGTTGACATTAATTACCAAAATCACCCAGGGAGCACTTGTGCTTTCAGATGGGGACCCTGTCCTGTGTCTCCAGGCGCATGGCACTAGGCCTGGAGAGATGGGCAACTCTAAACGGGCCCTCCCACATGGGAGAGAGCTTGTGCATTCCTTCCCTGGAGAGCACCCGCCTCAGGATGAGGTCGCCCACCTCTAACGTCCTCGGAGCGGATGCTGCGTCAGTGGTACCGCCGCAGCGCCTGCTGGTACCTTGCTGCTCGGAGCCAGGCTTGATGGCGGCGTTCCTCCTCCAGCACGAGATCCATCCCCCGCGTGGCATCCTGCTGCATCTCATCGTACGCCAGCACCCGTGTGGAGCGATGCTTGACCTCGTGAGGGAGAACCGCTGCTGCTCCATAGACGAGGAAGAACGGTGTTTCTCCTGTTGGCTTGGTCGCGGTGGTGCGGATGGACCACAACACGGACTGCAGCTTGTTGAGCCAGCCCCTGCCACAGGCCTAGAGCTTCTTCTTGAAGGTACGGGTCTTGAGGCCCCTCAGGACTTCTGCGTTGGCCCTCTCAGCCTGCCCATTGCTCCGCGAGTGCGCTACTGAGGCGTAGCACATCTGCATTCCAAGGTTAGCACAGTATGTTTTGAAAAGGTTGTTGTTTAACTGCGAGCCGTTTTCGGTGATGATGCGGTTGGGGACCCCAAACCGGCTCACGATTCCTTTGATGAACTTGACGGTCGATCCATCTGGGATGGTGCGCACGGCTTCTACCTCCACCCACTTGGTGAACTTGTCGATGGCAACATAGAGGTATCGGTAGACCCCTGGCGCCCGAGGGAACGGTCCCAAGATGTCCAGCCCCCAGACCACAAACGGCCACGTGAGCGGGATCGTCTGGAGGCCCTATGCGGGCTGGTGGATCTGCTTGGTGTGAAACTGGCATGCTTCACAAGAGTGCACCAACTCTGCAGCATCGTTGAGTGCGGTGGGCCAATAGAAGCTGCTGCGGAATGCCTTGCCCACCAGGGTGGGCGACGAGGAGTGACGCCCGCAGTCCCCACCATGTATCTCCGCCAGCAGCTCGAGCCCCTGTTCCCTAGAGATGCACCGCAATGAAACGTCATTGGGCCTCCTGCGATATAACTCACCATCCTTGATGCAGTACGCGGTGGCCTGACGGACCACGCGTTCAGTGTCCTCCTCCTTCTCCAGCAGGGTCCTTTGAAGCAAGTACCCCTTGAACTCTTCAATCCAGCACCCCTCCTGAGGCTCGAGCACGAGCAGCAGGCAGGTTACCGAGCGGTGACCACAGGCTGGGGCGCCTGTCTCGGGTGCCCGTGGCAAGTCCTCCTGAGGTGGTGCTGGAGTCATGACATGTGGGGTCGCAGATGGCTTGAAGAGTCGCTCCTCAAACAACCCTGGCTCCTGAGGGAGCCTGCGAGAGGCTCTTTTGGCGATGTCATCTGCTTCCTTGTTCGTCCCGCGCGGCACGTGCTGCAGCTCCACGCCCATGAACCGCTTCTCCATTTTGCGCACCTCCTCCAGGTACTCCTCCATGTGCTTGTCCTTAGGCGTGTACTCCTTGTTGGAGAAGTTGACGAGAAGCTGAGAGGTGCCCTTGATGGTGAGGCACTTCACTCCCAATGTGGCCGCGGCCCTAAGTCCGGTGAGCAAGCCTTTGAATTCTGCGATGTCATTGCAGACCTTCTCGCCCTACTGAAAGTAGAGTTGCACTGCGTAACAGAGCTTGTCCTTGGTGGGTGAGATGAGGATGGCCCCCGCTCCTGCGCCTTGTCGTGCAAACGCCCCATCGAAGTACATGATCCATCCGTCCGACTCTTCGTCCCCTGGCAGGAGGGAGCAGTCCTCGCCTACTCCGTGGTCGGGGGTGTCAGTCCACTTAGATACGAAGTCCATGAGGGCCGCATCCTTGATGACCCTGGTGGTGCTGAACTCGAGATTGAATGCCTGAAGCTTGATGTTCCAGTCAGCAACTTTCCCAGCGGCATTCGGGATCTGGAGCACCCTCTCCAGCGTGTATGCTGAAACAACCTTGATAGGGTGACCTTGAAAGTAGTGGCGCAGTTTCCTGGAGGTGACTAGAAGTGCGAGCAAGAGCTTCTGGGGCATGGGGTAGCGCGCCTGGGCCTCGCTCAGTACTGTGCTGATGAAGTAGATAGGGTGCTCAATGAGGGGGAAAGCATCAGCGGAATCTTGTTCTTCACAAGGGCACAGGTCCCTTATGGCCTCACGAGGCCCGTCGTCCGGATCCTTGACAGCCACGGGGTCAACCATGGCTTCAGGAGGAATGTCGACCACTGCGCCGACAGAGACTTCAGATGCCTTGCCCTGGGGGTGCTGCGCCTTGCTTGACGGTTGTGCATCCTGCTACGGCTTCTTCATCAGGCACTCCTTCCTTAGCGCCACCAGGGAGGTGCTGTCTGAGTGAGGCGTTGCTGCCAGATAGAGCACCAAGGGCTCGAGAGGGCGCGGTGCCACCATCACTGGCGGGCTGGTCAGATATCTCTTGATGTCCTGGAAGGCTGCGTCTGCCTCTGGGGTCCACTCGAATGGCTCCTTCCTCTTCATCAACTTGAAAAATGTGAGGGCGCGCTCCCCCAGCTTGGAAATGAAATGCCCAAGTGAGGTTACGCAGCCAGCCAGCTTCTGCATCTCCTTCAGGGTCTGTGGGGGGTTCATGTCCTCTATCGCCTTGACCTTCTCTGGGTTGGCCTCGATCCCTCTATGTGACACCAAGAAGCCCAACAGCTTTCC
The DNA here is from genome assembly GCF_018294505.1 of Triticum aestivum. Classification (NCBI taxonomy): domain Eukaryota; kingdom Viridiplantae; phylum Streptophyta; class Magnoliopsida; order Poales; family Poaceae; genus Triticum; species Triticum aestivum. The sequence continues at coordinate 240,662,161 of NC_057807.1, forward strand.
GTAAGGGACCCCAAACACACACTTCTCGGGGTTAAGCCGAAGATCCACCGTGCGCAGGCTGGCGAACGTCTCCTCCAGGTCTTCTATCAAATTCCTGGCCTCCCGAGACTTCACCACTATATCATCAACGTAGGCCTTTGCGTTCCTCCCGAGCTGCGAACCCAGGGCGATATGCATCAACCGCTGGAAGGTTGCCCAGGCATTACGCAGCCCGAAGGGCATGCAGGTGTAGCAGTACACCCCGCATGGGGTGAGGAATGACGTCTTCTCCACATCCTCCACGGCCATCTTGATTTGGTGATAGCCGGAGAAGGCATCCAAGAAGCACAACAGGTCACACTCGGCGGTGGAGTCGATGATCTGGTCGATGCAAGGGAGCAGGAAGGGGTCTTGCAGGCAGGCCTTGTTGAGGTTGGTGAAGTCGACACACATGTGTTCCTTCCCTCCTTTCTTGGGGATGATGACGGGATTCGCCAGCCACTCTGGGTACCATACCTCTCTGATGACTCCTGCGGCTTGTAGCTTACGGGTTTCCTGGACGATGAAAGCCTACTGCTCGGTGGACTGGCGGCGAGCCTTCTGCTTTACTGGCTGCACATTTGGATATACCCTCAGGTGGTGCTCGATTATCCCCCTTGGGACCCCAGCCAGGTGTTTGGGTTCCCAGGCGAATACATCCTCGTTGGCTCGCAAAAAGTTGATCAATGCTTCCTCTTGATCCTGAGGGAAGCCAGCCCCTATGGTGCAGGTGGCGCTGGCCGTCCCATCCTCGCAGACCGGCACTTGCTTCGTCTCAGCTCGATCTTGGGAGAACAATTGCTTCTTCTTGGCGGGCGCTACTTCTAGGGCCTCCTGATCCTTCTTCTTGCCGGGCAGCGTCGATACGTCTGTCTTGAAGGCGAGCTTGAGGGCCTGCAGTGCACCTTTGGTGTCCCCCTCCATCATGAGGACATCGTTCCTGCCAGGCATCTTCATGAGGTTGTACGCGGGGTGGGTCGCAGCCATAAACCGGGCCAAGGCCGGGTATCCCAGAATAGCATTCTACGGCAGGTCGATCTTGGCAATGTCGAAATCGATGAGCTCTATGCGGTAGTTGTCGCGGGTCCCGAAGGTGATAGGGAGACGGATCTGCCCCAGGGGCCTGGTGGAGCCGCCGCCGACCCTGCAGAAAGGCTTGGAGGGGCGGAGCCGGCTGGGCGGCACGTGGAGCAGGCCGAACGCCTCCAGGGAGAGCATGTTGAGGCCGGCTCCGCCATCGATGAGGGTCCTGGTGATCGCCATGTGGCAGACGGCAGGGGTGCAGAGTATTGGGAGCGCACCTGCTCCCATCATGGAGGCGGGGTGATCCTCGGGGCCAAAGGCGAGGTCAGCTTGGGGCGCCTCCCGGCCCGGGGGAGCCCCCGAGCTCGCCTGAGTGGTGCCTGCCCGTCGGTAGAACTGCTTGATGTGGCGGTCGGAAGGTGGTGCCTGCGAGCCACCTAGGAGAGTTACAATGACCGGGGGTGCCTGTGCCGCGTAGTGGACGAGGAAGAGGTCGCGCAGCTCCTCCCAGGAGGCCACAGAAGATGCCGGCAGGTTGAGCAACTAGGCGCGTGGCGCGCCTACAAGGGCCATGGGGAGCTAGTTGGCCTTCACCTTGTCTTCTCCGACGGCCGCCCAAACTGCCTCCTCGTATGCTTGAAGAAAGGGGGCTGGATCTGCCGTGCCATCATAGCGCGGCGGCATCTCCAGTCAGAACTTGGGCGGCCACGGCACCTGTCGCGGGGAGAGGGTGAAGTAGCACAGCCCCGGCGCTTCTTCGGGGAAGTGCGTTGACCGGGCCGACGGAGGAGCGCCCTCCATAGGAGTCAGTAGCACGATCTAGAGGCCGAGGAAGAAGATTTTGACACTCCCCTACTTGGCGCGCCAAATGTCGGATTTAGGGATCCGCAAACCCTTCAGAGGTTCGAACTCTAGGGTGCGTGTGGAGATCTCAACCTGCCCGGCCTGCCTACTCGCGATCCTCGTAATCCTAGCACGTCGAGCTCAAAGATATACAAAGACACATTGATTTATACTGGTTTGGGCCACCATTGTGGAGTAATACCCTAATCTAGTTTGGTGTGGTGGATTGCCTCTAAGGGCTATGGATGAACTGTTATAGTGGATGAACAAGCCTCAGGAGGTGAGGTGTTCTTGGTGTGGTGTATGCTAGCTCTACTTGTTCTTATCTCGTCCCCGTCCTATGGTGGTGGCTAGTCCTATTTATAGTGTCCTTGGTCCTCTTCCCAAATATGAGCGGGAAGGGATCCCACAACGGCCGGATTTGAAAGGGGACAAGTAGTATAGTCTATCCTGACAAAAGTAGTCTTCACATGCGAAAAGCCTCTGGTCGTGACGCTGTGGTGGGCTCGTCGATGACCTCCATCCTGCCGTCCTAGCGGTCTTGGTCTCATTGCACCAGAATGGCAACCTTTGGCTGATTCCTCGGGACTCCGCGCATACGCCATGCTTCCCTTCCACCGAAGATGAAACCTGCACTCTGCCCCCGCATGGCGCCCGCCTGGCCTTGTTCGTCATGGCTCACGTCAACTGAGCCTCATGAGGTAACCTACATAGAACTCTCCACCCCTCAAGAGCCCTCCTGAGGAGGCCAATTCCTTCGGGGGTCTTGGCATTGCACGCCTCGCGAGGCTTGGCGCCTCGCGAGTGTCTTGCGGTGTTGGTGTTGAGGCTAGGCCGTACCAGGCCGTCGATGAAGCCACGTGGTCGGCCGCAGGCAGGCAGGGCTGGATACCCCCAAATCCAGGATGCCGACAGTGATTGTTGACAAGTGATGTCCCTGGTAGCCGACAGTGGGGTGGCGTCCAAGAGGACCACCTACCGCCTTCGGGCCACGATGGCGGAGCAGGTGGGGGCCCTGTGGTCTACGGTGGGGTGTCGGCCATGGCGGTCGACAATGGGATGGCGGCCACGACGGCCGAGAATAGCTGCAGTCCTGCAGCAGCGACGGGGCGTATGGTGCATGGTGTGCGCACACCCAACAGGGCCACCATGTGCACTACACGCGGTCGCGGACTATGCCTTTGCCTCCCAGCTGGAGCTGTCCTCTGATGGTGGAGTGGCTCGGCGATGACGGTGGACCGGTGCCATTGGCGATTGTGGGAGAGATAGACAAGATAATCTATGGGGTGGGAGGGGAAAATGTGATGCAGACTCGCCGGCCATGAGGGTTTATATAGCAGGCCGATAAGCATTAGGGTTTTGGGGGATTTCGTCGAGTCGGGCGGGAAGCTTGAGCGGTTGCGCGGGAATGGGCTAACCGATGATTCGTTCGTGCCTCTTCGGGCCAACGTGTGACCATACGAAATGCGTGTGTGGTGCTCAAGCATGCACTCGAATCCTCCGGCGACTACGCGGTGACAAGACATGCGAGAGAAGGACGAAATGACACGTACACATACGGTTAATAAAAAAATGTTTGCGATTTAATTACCTAGCAAACCATCGTTCTTTACGCAGCGTCGCGAACGATTGTTCGCCCATGGTATGATGTGAAACGCGATGTCATTTCATATGACGCCGTCGGCTCGCAACCGCCAGCCATCTTGTACACTGCCATTCCCTACGTGTTCAACTACTATATGTGTTTGGTTGCTTGTGGTTGAGGAAGTCGTGGCATGCTATGCTTGAGTCCCTCCGCTTGCGCGCTGTGACATCCCTAGCTTCTGGTGCTGCCTAGTGATTGCATCTTGCTTGCATCATGTCTAAATTTCTTTGAAATTTGAAATGGGGATTGTTCAAACCCTAGCATCAAAAGGAATTCAAATAGGTTCAACCAAAATATTTTTCAATGATTTCAAAATGCCCTTTAAAAATGTTCATCATTTATGGATCAAGGTGGAAGCATGTACCAAAAATGGTTCACATTTTTGCAGGACATATTTGGACTTTGAATTAATCCAAACATATTTGAATTGGGGCTATTTAAATGCTATATATATTTTAGATGCTCCTAAAATGTTGGAAATTGTTGAGGGTCACTGGAATAATTCAAAAAGCACCCATATTTATTTCTAGGATTTTATGAAATGGTTTAGCATTATTACTAAACCAAAACAGAGAAACAAAATAGAAAAACAGAAAACAGAAGAGAGGGAGAACTTACCTGTAGCTTACCTGGCACAGCCCACCTGGCAGCCCACTGGCCGGCCCAGCACTGTGCTGGCCCGTGCCAGCCACCTGCTTCCTCTCGCTAGGCAGGCAGAGAGGAGCGCGCCCGCACACACCGAGCTCGCCACGCAGCTCCCTGGCTGCCTGCCCCACTTGGACAGCGTGGCGACGCCTCGAAGCCACTCCTCGGCACCGCCCAGACCCTGCACTTCTCCCCTCCCTCCCTGGAGCTCTCCCCCTCCTCTGGTTCTTCCTCCCTCGCCTTTTCCCCACCTCACCGAACCGCGTCGCCGCCGCCGATGAGCACCACCGCGGCCACAGCCACTCCCTCGCTCCCACTCCGCGTCCCCGAGCTCCGCATCGTCGCCCTCTTCGTCCACGCCGAGCCAAGAAACAAGGGAAGCACCGCGTCGCCGTCCTGGATGTCTTCTTCAACCTCGGTGCCAGCAATCCCCATCGTTGGTTCGCTGCAGCCAGGTCGTCCCCGAGCCTCCCGTGCTGATCTTGAGGACCGCTGTGAGCTCCTGCTGCTTATCCCTTGCTCACCCCCTCCGTTTCCGTCCCCTAGCCCCGTCCTCGGACCACGGCCGAGCTTGCCGCCGCCGTGCCATGTCGTTGCCATGGCCACAGTCGCCCCCACCCGTTTTTGAGCATGCCTCCGTGCTCACCGAGCTCCCAGGAGCCGAACACAACCAACACCGGCCCCTGCCGTGCACCGTAGGTCCTTCTCCCCTCCCTCCGAGCTTCGACCGTCGCTGGCTCGATGTCGGCGTCATCTCCGGCCACCCCCGCACACACCGCCTGCACCACTCGATGCGCGAGTCCACCCGCAGCACGTAGTGCATCTCCGCCGTCGATTTGGTCGACGGAGGACCAAACCCGAAGCCCGCCGCCGCATCTGGTCTTGCCGGCGGCTAAACGCCAGTGGGTTGACCGCTTTGACCAGCGGGGTTTGACCCCGTCTGCCCAGGGGTTTGACCCCTCTCTCTCGCTGACGAGTGGGCCATGCCCTGTTTAATTAGTGTTAGTTTAATTAGTGTTAGTTAACTAGTTAATTAGATGATCCACTGACACGTGGGCCCCGCGCTACTGACAGCTTAGTTAGGGCTAGTTTAGCACTAATTATCTCAGTTAGTTAACTGAGTCACTGACCAGGGGGTCCCACAGGTCAGGTTGACCTGGCCGACCCAGTTGACCTGCTGACGTCACACCGACATCATGCTGACACAGTAATATGTTTTCTGGATTTTAAAGAAATCGAAAATGATTTATTTATTTCAGAAAATATCCAAAACTTCTAAAAATCATATAAAATCAACCGTAACTCCAAATGAAACAAATTATATATGAAAAATGATCAGAAAAATCCAATCTATCCATCTGTGCCATTTTCATGCATGTTAAAACAACTTATAGCTGCTGTTTAGTACAAATCATATGAAGGGCATTTAAAACATCACATATGGAGTTTGAATTTGAATCGTTGATTCAAACCAACTTCATTTAACTTGCTGCTAGTTGCATTAGCTCAAACCACATCATATTGCCATGTCATGATCATGCATCATATTGTTGCATTGCATTGATTGTGTTCTTCCTTGTTTGCCGGTATTTGTTCCCTCTCGATAGACGTGTACCGACGACGAGTTCGATGACACCGATGAAGAACTATACTATCTTCAGAAGTGCCAGGCAAGCAAAACCCCCTTGTTCATTCCGATACAATCCCACTCTCTCGCTCCTGCTCTCTTTTACTGCATTAGGACAACAACGATTCAACTTTTACATGCTACGTTAGTTGAACCCCTTTCCTTTGCATGACCTGTCATTGCCACAGTAAATAGATGAAACCCACTAGCATGAGTAGGAGTTGTTTGAGCCCTGATGTGCCTACTCATTCATGCTTGTTTGTCATGCCTGCTACTGCTTAGAGTTGAGTCAGGTCTGATTCATCGGGGATGAATTGGAATGTGGTGAACATGTTCTACTGTTGAGAGCTAAGTGTGTGAACACGATTTGGTAAAGGTAGCGGTGAGAGGCCATGTAGGAGTACATGGTGGGTTGTCTCATTGCAGCCGTCCTTAGGAACTGAGTTCTGTGTTTGTGATCCATGAACAGTTACTACCACACATTGGGTTCCGGTAACTCGACCCCTCTCGGCTTATTAATCAACTTGATCTCTGTCCAGGAGTTGCAACTAGTTTCTGGTGTTTGTAGGTAGTGTTAGTAGTCTACCAAGTGGCACCCGGTATAGGTGGGCTTGGGACAGACTAGGCACAGTGGCCCGGTGTACCAAGTGGCACCCGGATGGTGGGCTTGGGAACCCTGCACACATCGTTTGGGGCCGCGAGCGACACCCCGGCCGGATCTCCTTGCGGATGGAACCCGAATAGGCGATAAACCTGGACGAGAGACTTGTGTGGTTAGTCAGGTCGTGGCCGACTCCCTCGCCAGGCTTCCGCTTGGAGGTTGCCGAGATACATGACGTGTACATGGCGATAAGTGGCGAGAGCGTGTGTGAAGAAGTACAGCCCTGCAGGGTTAACATTATCTATTCGAATAGCCGTGTCCGCGGTAAAGGACTTCTGGGTTGCCTGTACAGTTCATAGACAAGTGAAAGTGGATACTCTAAAATGCGCAAGATAAGTGTGAGTGCTATGGATGGCGTTCTCGTAGGGAGACGGGAGCGGATCCATAGTGGTGTATTGATATGGTGAATATGTGACCTCGTGTGCGCCACCTCAAAAGAGTTACTTGTAGTCGTAGTTTAGGTTAGCAACCGAGTCAAAGCTGGCTTGCTGCAGTTAAACTCCACCACCCCCTTTGTTGATAATGATGCATATGTAGTTAGTTCTGATGTAAGTCTTGCTGGGTACATTTGTACTCACGTTTACCTATTTTACGTTTTTGCAGAGAGACTTCAGTCTCGCTAGTAGTTCCACGTGGACTTCGACATTTAGCTGGTTACCTTAGCTACGATCTTGTGCCCTCGGCAGGATCTAGTAGATAGTTAGGCTTCTCAGCCTTTTTCATTTGTAGATGTCTGTACTCAGACATGTAAGCTTACGCTTGTGCTTTGACTTGTATGCTCTGATTGTTCGGTCGTGGGACCCATGTTTGTAATATCTCGCTCCTTGGAGCCTATTGAATAAAATACTTGAGTTGTAGAGTCATGTTGTGATGCCATGTTGTATTTGCACATATCGAGCATATTGTGTGTATGTTATTGAAATGCTTGGTATGTGTGGGATCTGACTATCTAGTTGTTTATCCTTAGTAGCCTCTCTTACCGGGAAATGTCTCCTAGCGCTTCCACTGAGCCATGGTAGCTTGCTACTGCTCCAGAACACTTAGGCTGGCCGGCATGTGTCCTTCTTCGTTCCTGTGTCTGTCCCTTCGGGGAAATGTCACGCGATGAATATCGGAGTCCTGTTAGCCCGCTACAGCCCGGTTCACCGGAGTCCTGCTAGCCCAGTGCTACAGCCTGGATTCACTCGCTGATGACCGACACATTCGATGCTGGGTCATGGATGCCTGTCCCTGTAAGTTTGTGCCACTTTGGGTTTACGACTAGCCATGTCAGCCCGGACTCCTTATCATATGGATGCTAGCGACACTATCATATACGTGTGCCAAAAGGCGCAAACGGTCCCGGGCAAAGGTAAGGCGACACCCGTGGGAATACCGTGCGTGAGGCCGCAAAGTGATATGAGGTGTTACATGCTAGATCGATGTGGCATTGAGTCGGGGTCCTGACAGCTTTGGTATCAGAGCTTGACTACCTGTAGGATTGCCAATTCAAACTGGTCGAAGTTGATTCTAGAAATTCTTTAGTTATATGTAGGGGAATTGATTGTGGGATGGAACGTAAGGCTCTTTTTACTCCTTTATCTCATGCCCTCTGATCGGAGCCATCTTATCTTTCCTACGGGGTTAAGGAACTAGGCTTTCTCTTCTTTCTATCAGGATCACGTGTTACTAATCCGTAGACTTATAGGATTGACGGTTTTAAGTCTCAGTTCAATTCCTACTATCTCCATGTGTTGACAATTGATCTCGGAACCTTGATATTGTGATGCTAAGTGGTTATGCCACTATTTTACATGATGTCTCAAATCTTTTTTGAGCATTTACAGCCGTTATGCTGTCCGAGTCATCCCAGGTTCCTAAACAATCTGATGCATTTGCAAATCCTTTCCTTCCATTCTCGATGTTCCTTTAGGCCAGATTAACCACACTAATCGTCGAGTTGAGGTACTCCGATACCTCGTCGTATATGTTGGAGCTAGTATTATGACCCTAGATGTCTAGAGTATCACCTAGTAATCTAGCCATGTTCTGTGTCCCAGTGTGATGATTCTGGCCTTCATTCTCGAAAGCATCCCGTGATGCAACTTAGTAGTAGGTATTCTACTCCTGGGTATTGAACCTGATATTCACTCTACTCACCCCATGTTGATAGTGTTTGCTCGTTCCTTTAGGTTATTATTAACCTTTACATTAGTCCTTGAGGTCCATGGTATTTCCTTCTTCCAAATACTATGAACCACTTATGGCAGAAGTTTGTTGGATCAAAAGATCACAACAAGAGTGCTCTCGACGAGTTCTCCATTCTATATTGTATTTTGCCACTTCTACCTTTCTGCATGGGTTATCCGAAAGAAACCTGTTGAACTTGGTTCGACATATTAATCCGTGCATCCACAGATCAGAAAATCGTATGTTCTTTTGGGTTGTCCCTCTTTAGTTGGTTTCTGGCCCTCATCTATCAATTGATAGTCAGGAGTAGTTATGCACTCGCGTTCATTGATGCATATTATTCTTGTGGCATGTCAAGCCATTATAATCGGAATGACTAGGAGAAACAAACTCCAGTACCTCATCCATATCCAGGATTCGGTCAAAACAGTTGTGCTCCGCAGATCAAAATGCTAATCTAGCTCTTGTTCTGTTCTACCTTGGAGTATTACCATCATTATATCAAGAATATCATGAGAACTGCACCATCTCTCATGAATTCTTGACGTAGTGATACTTCTCGCCATCATTATTCATTCCCCGGTTCCGTGTTGTCGCAACCGAAATGCCGACAAGTGAATCGTGATGTGTGAAATCTATACTCCTAGCAACCCTGTTGCTTGGTAGTTAATGGACAATAATTTCATTCTTAGCGTGTTGGTTCTTGAATCATCATTCTAAGATTGATCATGCTACCTAGTCCACTTTCCTGGTGCACTCCTCGATCAATGAGTTAGGATTGTGCCAGTCCCTCGCTCTTGTGATCATATCGTCTTGCCCTGAAAAGCAAGGTTGTTCTCGAGCTTAGTAACATATCGGTGGTTCGTGATGTTCCGAATATTTTCTCGGAAGTATCACCAGGTCGTCACTTGACCGCTATGTTGAGTTCGTGAGCAAGTTGGTTGCTTGTAACCACCCCTTCTCCAAGAATCCGTGTTGGGTACCTCTGAGCTAGTTGGTTAAGCTGAACAACAACTTGGAGAGTTGGAAGATAGAAGCTTGTCCGATTTAGTTCATTATAAAGGATATCTTGTATGTGTGTTGAAGAAAGTTGATATTTTCATCGACTGAACCTCGCGATCAATTAATGGACGTATCATTTTATCCAACCTTGATTTGAGTATGGGCTATTGTCAAATCAAATCAGAACCAACGATATTCGTAATGTTGTCTTACTCGTGGCTGACCCCTCGAGCATACACCATTATATCTTTGAGTCTGACCAATGCTATCACCTTGTTCACATGATTGTGGAACTCTAGCTATATGGACACCTGGATGAATTGTTGTTGAGCCCATCAGCAGCATTTAGTCTCCTCCATGATTCATGTTGAACATCAAGCTAGTGTTGGAAACTTGTAGAAGGCATTATCTTCATGTCCCGTCATGAAGTATATGTTGGATGAAAGAAGTGACTTCTTGATTCACATGCATCTGATGCAAGTTGCCGCCGTGAGCTTGAGAAAGATTGTTTTTGTTTCCTCTGGTACCATCCCAAGTCAGTCATGCACGTGCGAAGTATGCTATGGTTTGACAGGCTCGCTACCTCCACTCCATATGTGTCCCTAGCACACCAAGCCACTAATTGATTTGTTCAAGGAAGAGAAGTCTATGCTTGGGATCTAATCCATGGACTTGCGTAAAGACTTCGAAATCCTTGATGATGGTTCCCCATCTGAACTCGGTAGTGTTTTATTGTAAGACTACCATGGGATCATGTTTGTCTGGGACAACGTTTTCACATGTTTGTAGCAGAACCAGCTCATGTTTTGGAGCTTGCTATCGTAGTTCATTTCCCGAGAATCTCGCAATGTCATCTCGTCGGTTTGTGTTGCAAACTTCCATTTTTCTTTCTAGACTCGATGAGTCTAGATTATTCTGACACCAACCAGATCTGAATCTCAGGCAGATATGATGGTTGTAACGTTTCCGAAGAACTATAGTATCGGTCTCTCTGTAACCCGGTAAAGTGGATGTCGTGGCCAATACACCCAGCCGGAAGACCTATTATTGTAGTATCCTGATTGAGAAAGTTGGCCACCTCCACATAAGGACTTCGTAGGACTTACCTCCCTAGTCGTTCCTTATGGATTTTTGTGTTTCCGAAGTCCGACCTTTTACTTGATGTTCTAGATATCAAACCATATCTATGAATGGGATACACTAGCACATCAAGGAGAACATTAGAAGCGGAGTGCTAAATGTCTCTCGGTCGATTACCCAGATCTCGCGACCTTGGCATTGCTAAGGTGAAATCTGAGAAGGTGTTATCTTCCTTTGCATCTGCATCTTCCACCGGTATTCATCATGGTAGTATGATGTGTTGCCAGGATCCTTGACACGGATATTGGTAAAACTTGATGAATATGGAAATGCTCAAGTTCTTGAGAGCACACTCAGTCACTGGGTTATATTCATGATATCAATTGGAATGTTCCTTCCATTTGCCGGTTATTCCATAACCATAGTATCATCTCCAATGGAGCATGCCATTTCTTTGAAATCCTTTAAATGATCGTTTGTGATTGCCTTAGGCTGGTATAAAGAGTTTTAATGATCTCTGAATCAAAAGTAATTCTTTTGCCACTTAAGGGAATATTTCTACGAGTCACCTTCCTTAAGATGTCCCGCTATGGAGTCATGGCAATTAACTCCTCGCTATTTTGAAACCCATGAACCATATTATCTAAGCGTGGAATTGTTGTCTATCAATTAAACCTTTGTTATCGGTTTCTTTCCATCCGTCTTGATGTGTGTTTTGTGCCTCAACTCAAGAGATGTTTCCAATGTCTCACTCCATGAGTTGATCTTGAGTGCTCGATCTTTGAGAAGATCGTTTTCTATAGAGTTTCCTTCTGTCGTCATCATGTTGAATGAACATCTCGAAAGCAAAGACGTCAAGATCGATTTGAAGCAATGAGTCAACATCTTCAAGAAGGGAAAATGGATCATGAAGATTGTGATAGTTTTGTGACCCCCTTTCCTTTTACCTCACGTCTTGAATCTCGGGACGAGATTCTTGTTTAGTGGAGGTGAGTTGTGACATCCCTAGCTTCTGGTGCTGCCTAGTGATTGCATCTTGCTTGCATCATGTCTAAATTTCTTTGAAATTTGAAATGGGGATTGTTCACACCCTAGCATCAAAAGGAATTCAAATAGGTTCAACCAAAATATTTTTCAATGATTTCAAAATGCCCTTTAAAAATGTTCATCATTTCTGGATCAAGGTGGAAGCATCTACCAAAAATGGTTCACATTTTTGCAGGACATATTTGGACTTTGAATTAATCCAAACATATTTGAATTGGGGCTATTTAAATGCTATATATATTTTAGATGCTCCAAAAATGTTGGAAATTGTTGAGGGTCACTGGAATAATTCAGAAAGCAACCATAATTATTTCCAGGATTTTATGAAATGGTTTAGCATTATTACTAAACCAAAACAGAGAAACAAAAGAGGAAAACAGAAAACAGAAGAGAGGGAGAGCTTACCTGTAGCTTACCTGGCACAGCCCACCTGGCAGCCCAGTGGCCGGCCCAGCACTGTGCTGGCCCGTGCCAACCACCTGCTTCCTCTCGCCAGGCAGGCAGAGAGGAGCACGCCCGCGCATGCCGAGCTCACCACGCAGCTCCCTGGCTGCCTGCCCCGCTTGGACAGCGTGGCGACGCCTCGAAGCCACTCCTCGGCACCGCCCCGACCCTGCACTTCTCCCCTCCCTCCCTGGAGCTCTCCCCCTCCTCTGGTTCTTCCTCCCTCGCCTTTTCCCCACCTCACCGAACCGCGCTGCCGCCGCCGATGAGCACCACCGCGGCCACAGCCACTCCCTCGCTCCCTCTCCGCGTCCCCGAGCTCCGCATCGTCGCCCTCTTCGTCCACGCCGAGCCAAGAAACCGGGGAAGCACCGCGTCGCCATCCTGGATGTCTTCTTCAACCTCGGTGCCGGCGATCCCCATCGTCGGTTCGCTGCAGCCAGGTCGTCCCTGAGCCTCCCGTGTTGATCTTAAGGACTGCTGTGAGCTCCTGCTGCTTATCCCTTGCTCGCCCCCTCCGTTTCCGTCCCCTAGCCCCGTCCTCGGACCACGGCCAAGCTTGCCGCCGCCGTGCCATGTCGTTGCCGTGGCCACAGTCGCCCCCACCCGTTTTTGAGCATGCCTCCGTGCTCACCGAGCTCCCAGGAGCAGAACACGACCAACACCGGCCCCTGCCGTGCACCGTAGGTCCTTCTCCCCTCCCTCCGAGCTCCGGCCGCCGCTGGCTCGACGCCGGCGTCATCTCCGGCCACCCCCGCACACACCGCCTGCACCACTCGATGCGCGAGTCCACCCGCAGCACGTAGCGCATCTCCGCCGTCGATTTGGTCGACGGAGGACCAAACCCGAAGCCCGCTGCCGCATCTGGTCTCGCCGGCGGCTAAACGCCGGCGTGTTGACTGCTTTGATCTGCGGGGTTTGACCCCGTCTGCCCAGGGGTTTGACCCCTCTCTCTCGCTAACGAGTGGGCCCATGCCCTGTTTAACTAGTGTTAGTTTAATTAGTGTTAGTTAACTAGTTAATTAGATGATCCACTAACACGTGGGCCCCGCACTGCTGACAGCTTAGTTAGGGCTAGTTTAGCACTTATTATCTCAGTTAGTTAACTGAGTCACTGATCAGTGGGTCCCACAGGTCAGGTTGACCTGGCCGACCCAGTTGACCTGCTGACGTCACACCGACGTCATGCTGACGCAGTAATCTGTTTTCTGGATTTTAAATAAATCGAAAATGATTTATTTATTTCAGAAAATATCCAAAACTTCTAAAAATCATATAAAATCAACCGTAACTCCAAATGAAACAAATTATATATGAAAAATGATTAGAAAAATCCAATCTATCCATCTGTGCCATTTTCGTGCATGTTAAAACAAGTTATAGATGCTGTTTAGTACAAATCATATGAAGGGCATTTAAAACATCACATATGGAGTTTGAATTTGAATCGTTGATTCAAACCAACTTCATTTAACTTGCTGCTAGTTGCATTAGCTCAAACCACATCATATTGCCATGTCATGATCATGCATCATATTGTTGCATTGCATTGATTGTGTTCTTCCTTGTTTGCCGGTATTTGTTCCCTCTCGATAGACGTGTACCGACGACGAGTTCGATGACACCGATGAAGAACTATACTATCTTCAGAAGTGCCAGGAAAGCAAAACCCCCTTGTCCATTCCGATACAATCCCACTCTCTCGCTCCTGCTCTCTTTTACTGCATTAGGACAACAACGATTCAACGGTTACATGCTATGGTAGTTGAACCCCTTTCCTTTGCATGACCTGTCATTGCCACAGTAAATAGATGAAACCCACTAGCATGAGTAGGAGTTGTTTGAGCCCTGATGTGCCTACTCATTCATGCTTGTTTGTTATGCCTGCTACTGCTTAGAGTTGAGTCAGGTCTGATTCATCGGGGATGAATTGGAATGTGGTGAACATGTTCTACTGTTGAGAGCTAAGTGTGTGAACACGATTTGCTAAAGGTAGCGGTGAGAGGCCATGTAGGAGTACATGGTGGGTTGTCTCATTGCAGCCGTCCTTAGGAACTGAGTTCAGTGTTTGTGATCCATGAACAGTTACTACCACACATTGGGTTCCGGTAACTCGACCCCTCTTGGCTTATTAATCAACTTGATCTCTGTCCAGGTGTTGCAACTAGTTTCTGGTGTTTGTAGGTAGTGTTAGTAGTCTACCAAGTGGCACCCGGTACAGGTGGGCTTGGGACAGACTAGGCACAGTGGCCCGGTGTACCAAGTGGCACCCGGATGGTGGGCTTGGGAACCCTGCACACATCGTTTGGGGCCGCGAGTGACACCCCAGCCGGATCTCCTTGCGGATGGAACCCGAATAGGCAATAAACCTAGACAAGAGACTTGTGTGGTTAGTCAGGTCGTGGCCGACTCCCTCGCCAGGCTTCCGCTTGAAGGTTGCCGAGATACATGACGTGTACATGGCGATAAGTGGCGAGAGCATGTGTGAAGAAGTACAGCCCTGCAGGGTTAACATTATCTATTCGAATAGCCGTGTCCGCGGTAGAGGACTTCTGGGTTGCCTGTACAGTTCATAGACAAGTGAAAGTGGATACTCTAAAATGTGCAAGATAAGTGTGAGTGCTATGGATGGCGTTCTCGTAGGGAGACGGGAGCGGATCCATAGTGGTGTATTGATATGGTGAATATGTGGACTCATGTGCGCCACCTCAAAAGAGTTACTTGCGGTCGTAGTTTAGGTTAGCCACCGAGTCAAAGCTGGCTTGCTGCAGTTAAACTCCACCATCCCCTTTGTTGATAATGATGCATATGTAGTTAGTTCTGATGTAAGTCTTGCTGGGTACATTTGTACTCACGTTTGCCTATTTTACGTTTTTGCAGAGAGACTTCAGTCTCGCTAGTAGTTCCACGTGGATTTCGACGTTTAGCTGGTTACCTCAACTACGATCTTGTTCCCTCGGCAGGATCTAGTAGATAGTTAGGCTTCTCAGCCTTTTTCATTTGTAGATGTTTGTACTCAGACATGTTGAGCTTCCGCTTGTGCTTTGACTTGTACGCTCTGATTGTTGGGTCGTGGGACCCATGTTTGTAATATCTCGCCCCTTGGAGCCTATTGAATAAAATAGTTGAGTTGTAGAGTCATGTTGTGATGCCATGTTGTATTTGCACATATCGAGCATATTGTGTGTATGTTATTGAAATGCTTGGTATATGTGGGATCTGACTATCTAGTTGTTTATCCTTAGTAGCCTTTCTTACCGGGAAATGTCTCCTAGTGCTTCCACTGAGCCATGGTAGCTTGCTACTGCTCTGGAACACTTAGGCTGGCCGGCATGTGTCCTTCTTCATTCCTGTGTCTGTCCCTTCGGGGAAATGTCACGCGATGAATATCGGAGTCCTGTTAGCCCGCTACAGCCCGGTTCACCGGAGTCCTGCTAGCCCAGTGCTACAGCCTGGATTCACTCGCTGATGACCGACACGTTCGATGCTGGGTCATGGATGCCTGTCCCTGTAAGTTTGTGCCACTTTGGGTTTACGACTAGCCATGTCAGCCCAGGCTCCTTATCATATGGATGCTAGCGACACTATCATATACGTGTGCCAAAAGGCGCAAACAGTCCCGGGCAAAGGTAAGGCGACACCCGTGGGAATACCGTGCGTGAGGCCGCAAAGTGATATGAGGTGTTACATGCTAGATCGATGTGGCATTGAGTCGGGGTCCTGACACGCGCTCCCTGCGTCCCTCTGCGCTGCATGCACTCAGCTCGCGTCCTTTGGGTGTGCTGCTAGCAGTTGGGGACGGTGAACGATCACGTACATTTGGGGCGCCATAATCATGCGGTTGTGTCGGGCGCGGCGCCAAGATGCAGTTACGTGCAGCACCATGCAGTTACGTTCTGCAAAAATTGTCATGCGAATGTGCTGAGATTCCAGACCGTGCAACCCCCATTTATTCCCACAACCATTTACCTTAACCTCTCACGCACCACAAAAAAATAAGCACACCCACGATGACACAAACAGAGAGGATATCTAGCGGTGCTCCAGTGGCGCTCCCAGCGGCTGGCGATGATGACGAGTAGCAGTTCACCTCCATCGTTTAGTGGACACCCATGTGAGGAAGAAGGACCTCTCGGTGGTGTACACCAACGAGCCGGTCTGGGTGGAGATTTAAATCAACACAATGGAGCAATTGCTTGCTGAGGACAAGTACCAAGTGGTCAGTTTCGACCTCGAGTACATCGGTGATCGTCCCGGGTATGATCAGAAGGTTGTCGTTGCCTAGTTGTGCATGCGCCGTCACATCCTTGTCTACCACTAATGCCTGGCCACAAGGCCTTGCGAGCGCTTCGCCAGGTTTGTCAATAGCCATGACTACAGGTTCGCTATGGTGGACACCATCAAAGATCTAAAGGTGCTCGAGACTTTGGGATTGGCCTGCCAGAAGCTTGTCGACATCCAAGGCCAGTACAGGTTCCGGGGCATCAAGAAGGAGAAGGACTCCCTGGCTGACCTCGCTATGTCCGTCATCGACCCCTACTACACGAGTCTGAAGGATGAGTGCAAGAATAACAATACCACCTGGCACAATGCCTGGGTGCAGAGACTGGATGAAGGACACGTCAAGTACGTGGCCAAGGATGCATACACAAGCTACGAGATGTACATGCAAACCATTAACATAGGAAGTGCCTTCGTCCTGCCCTAGGCAAGGGATCAAGCCACAAGCAAAGCAATGGCGGCAAGCGTTGATACGTCTCCATCGTATCCACTTTTCCAAACACTTTTTCTCTTGTTTTGGACTCTAATTTGCATGATTTGAACAGAACTAACACTTTTTTTAGCAGAATTGCCATGGTGTTGTTTTTGTGCAAAAACCAAAGTTCTCAGATTGACCTGAAAATTTATGGAGAACATTTTTGGAATATATAAATAATACTGGCGGAAAAAGATACCAAAGGGGGGCCACCCAGGAGCCACAAGCTCAAGGGGCGCGCCCACCCCCTAGGGCACGTCTAGTGAGCTTGTGGGCCCACTAGACCTCTGGCAACCCTAATTCCAACTCCATACATACCCATTCGCTAAGAAAAAAATCAAAGAGAAGGATTCATCGCGTTCTACAATATGAAGCTGCCGCCACCTCATGTTCTTCATCGGGAGGGCTGATCTGGAGTCCGTCCGGGGCTCCGGAGGGTGGAATCCATCATCGTCATCATCATCAAACTTCCTCCATCACCAATTTCATGATGCTCACTACCGGTAGTGAGTAATTCCTTCGTAGGCTTGCTAGACGGTGATGGGTTGGATGAGATCTATCATGTAATTGCGTTAGTTTTGTTAGGGCTTGATGCCTAGTATCCACAGTGTTCTGATATTGACGTAGCTATGAATTTGCTATGCTTAATGCTTGTCACTAGGTCCCAAGTGCCATCATTTCAGATCTGAACCTATTATGTTTTCATGAATATATGTGTGTTCTTGATCCTATCTTGCAAGTTATATGCACCTATTACTAGTTATGATCCGCATACCAAGGTGACAATAATTGAGATCCTTTTCGGTGATTACCGTAGTTTGAGGAGTTCATGTATTCACTAAGTGCTAATGCTTTGTTCAGGGTTTCTATTAAAAGTAGGCCTTAATATCCCTTAGTTTCCTTATGGACCCTGCTGCCATAGGAGCATAGGGCAAAAGATGTCATGCAAGTTCTTTTCCATAAGCATGTATGACTATATACGAAATACATGCCTACATTACATTGATGAATTGGAGCTATTTTTGTGTCGCCCTAGGTTATGACTGCTACATGATGAATATTATCCAACACAATTATCATCACCGCTCCAATGCCTACAAGCCTTTCACATATTTATCTTTGCTAAGTTACTTTCGCCATTAATACTATTACTATTTCCACTATTACTGTTACTATCATACTACTTTGCTACTGATCACCTTGCTGCAGATGTTAAGTCTTTCAGGTGTGGTTGAATTGACAACTCAACTGATAATACTTGTGAATATTCTTTGGCTCCCCTTGTATCGAATCAATAAATCTGGGTTGAATAATCTACCATCGAAAAGTGTTGTGATCCCCTATACTTGTGGGTTATCAAGCGTCACAAGAAGTAGATGATTTGATGAACTTGTCTCCTAGTTTATTATGCATGTAATTCTTTATTGAGGTGTGTGCAAATATGTAATTAGATATTTATTTTGGTTATGCAATCATGTTGTTTTTCTGTAGATAGAGTATAGATGTTGTGTAGACAAAGCAAATCACATCGCATACGGATTAAACTATGGAACCCGTCGGTGATGATTTCATTAATCACTAACAATTTTTTACCAGTAAGCGTTTGCCCACAACATACACAGCTTATTATCATGAATCATTCGTGTTATTATCGGTCATCCCACACAATTCTAATGACTGACATGTTTGCCGGGTATCACACACATCTTGATAAGCTGAATTGTTTGTGTTCTTCTGGATCATCAAAAATAGTTCATCCGAGTGACATGTATCCCATTTATTTCACACAACTTGTCATGGGTAATCATTTGTGTACTTTTGGCTCATTGCAAATAATTTGTATGGCTCAACTGTATAGCACGATTCGCACATGCAACTCTAATCTGAGTCGTGCTTGATGGATCAGCCATCGCACGCAGTTCATTTAATCAGTGGCGATTTTATTTCCGTACCATTTGCGATTCATGCATTACACAAAGTTTGGTCGACTGGTCTCCTATACATGTGTCATGTTAGGACCTTCCTGCAGTAGTGCATGGAGAACTACATAAGACATATACTAGATAATAATTGATGTCATTACAATATTAACAAAAGCACTTGCATAAATAACAAGCATACTAGTAGAAACCTAACAGAACGACTTGAAATTAGTCCTCATCATCGTCGCTATCATCCTCATCACCGCTATCGTCATCGTCGTTGCCCCCATCCTTATCCTCGCCTCCCGTCCACCTCCTTGCCTTCATCGTCATCCTCGCTGGCATAGCGCGCTTCATTTGCAGCGTCTACTTCGGCGAATGCCTGGCGGAACATGTCTTCCAAATATGACATGGCCCCGGACATCCCGATGCCCGCCACCATGACAGGCTCATCGATGGTGCGTTCGGCCTCGCACATCATTTCCTCGGTGCGCGCTGTCGTGTTGGAGATATTTTATGCCGCCTGACCCGGTGCCGTCACTATAGAGCAAATATTAGCTCTTATCTGTGAATCATTGAGATGCATAGGAATCTTTGTTGTACTTATTATGGGAATGTTATGATTTGGTTGTGAATCTTGGAAGCTGTGAAACACGAGATGATCATGCAGAGGATAACAACCCTAGAAAAATGTTCAAACTTTGTATGGTCTGTGTGAAACTACGACAAATGAGTGGATCGCGTGCGTCCTGAGAATAATGCTAATTGTTTTACCTATTGATATTATGGCAATGATACAAGGGGACAATGCTTTGCATGTTTTAAGAATAAAATTTAAGTGAAGTGGCCACACAACATTAATACTCGCAATTGCAGTTCTGAAGCAAAAATACGATAGGGAAGTATAAGTTATACATAACAAACATAATATCACTGGAAACTACATTCAACTATGAATCCAACAATATAATTATATATAGGTGACATGCACTAACATATTGCTAGTCCAGTATGTGGTCAAACTTTGGCCGAAAATACAATAGGGACAACAGTGGTATTACCTGACTGCTGCCGCCAACCCACTACGTACACTGACTATTGTAGTTTGAAAAAACATAATTGTTGTCGCCGCCATCCCAATAAATTCACTAGCGATTGCAGTTCCCAATAGTGGAAAAACATAATTGTTGCCGCCGCCACCCACTACACACCAATCTGCATTGTAGTTAGGGAGCCCTCCCCTCTGCATATATCTCCATGTTCTTCATCTTCCACCATGCCAGAACCCCCCAAAACTGCGAACCACCACATCCAACTCTGGATGAGAATAGACTCCAATGGCATATCGAGGGGTGAGCCTGGATTTGGATTTCAGCAAGGAGTTCACCTTTGAGTTTGCTGTGCAGGCCCATGGAAACACCCTGGTGAATGCAATGTACACCAACGATTCAAACTCGGTGAACATTGTCTCGGCAAGTTCAAGCAGTACCTACAGGTGGAGAAGCACAAGGTCGCGGGACTAGACCTTGTGCCCACCCATCCATTTCCTGACTGGGACCACAACATCATCGTGGCCTAGGTATGCATGCACGACCAGGATCTTGTCTACTACTACTTTAGGGCCATGAGGGCTTGTGGAGAGTTTGCCACTTTCATCTGAAGGAAATATGCCCTAGAGGCATGAAAGTGCAACTATCCCTAGGTGGTTTTGGTAATTCATAACAACATATAGCTCATTGAGCTAATGCTATTCCAAGACTATTATTTCAGGAAAGCTCAATGAATGGCATGGCATGGATGATGAAAGTGGACCCCTCAAAGTACTAATGACAAAGGATTGGCTCAATCTCAAAAGCTCAAGACTCTTCATTTTATATTTTAGTGATCCAAGATCACATTGAGTCTATAGGAAAAGCCAATACTATCAAGGAGGGATGAGGTGTTGCTTAATGAGCCTCTTGCTTCATGTGCTTAGTGATATGCTCCAAAACCCTCAGCTACTTTCTCACATCCACAAATGACCTAAACCTAAAGCCAAAATTGGTCACACCGATTCTTTATATCCGGCGCCACCGAGTTTGTATGTCATAGCCACTGCCACAAGCCCTAGGCAAATCGGTCCTACCGATAGGGATCTCGGTCTCACTGAGATGGGACTGTAATCTCTCTGTTTCCCTTCGTAACATTTCGGTCTAACCGAAGTGAGCGATCGGTCCCACCGAGATTGCAATATAAATTCTCTGTTTCCCTTTTGTAACATTTCGGTCTCACCGAAAAGAGCAAATCGGTCCCACCGAGTTTACCAGACGAACTCTCTGGAAAGCTTATTACCAAAATCGGTTTCACCGAGTCTGTGGAATCGGTCTTACCGAGATTACGTTATGCCCTAACCCTAACCGAATCGGTCTTACCGAGTTGCATGTCAGTCCCATCGAAAATCCTAACGGTCACTAGATTTGCTAAATCGGTCTGACCGAGTCTGTTGAATCGGTCCCACCGAGTTTGGTAAATTGTGTGTAACGGTTAGATTTTGTGTGGAGGCTATATATACCCCTCCACCTCCTCTTCATTCGTGGAGAGAGCCATCAGAACAAACCTACACTTCCAACTTACCATTTTTGAGAGAGAACCACCTACTCATGTGTTGAGGCAAAGATATTCCATTCCTACCATATGAATCTTGATCTCTAGCCTTCCCCAAGTTGCTTTCCATTCAAATCTTCTTTCCACCAGATCCAAAACCTATGAGAGAGAGTTGAGTGTTGGGGAGACTATCATTTGAAGCACAAGAGCAAGGAGTTCATCATTAACGCACCATTTGTTACTTCTTGGAGAGTGGTGTCTCCTAGATTGGCTAGGTGTCACTTGGCAGCCTCCGACAAGATTGTGGACTTCAACCAAGGAGTTTGTAAGGGCAAGGAGATCGCCTACTTCGTGAAGATCTACCGCTAGTGAGGCAAGTCCTTCGTGGGCGACGGCCATGGTGGGATAGACAAGGTTGCTTCTTCGTGGACCCTTCATGGGTGGATCCCTCCATGGACTCGCGCAACCATTACCCTTCGTGGGTTGAAGTCTCCATCAATGTGGATGTACGATAGCACCACCTATCGGAACCACGCCAAAAACATCCGTGTCTCCAATTGCGTTTGAATCCTCCAAACCCTTCCCTTTACTTTCTTGCAAGTTGCATGCTTTAATTTCCGCTGCCTATATACTCTTTGCATGCTTGCTTGAATTGCGTGATGATTGCTTGACTTGTCCTAAGATAGCTAAAATCTGCCAAACTCTAAAATTGGGAAAAGGTTAAGTTTTTAATTGGTCAAGTAGTCTAATCACCCCCCTCTAGACATACTTCAAGGTCCTACAAGTGGTATCAGAGCTTTGGTCTCCATTTGCTTTGATTTCCATAGCTTTTGGTGGTCATAGCCTTGGTTTCACAACCTAGGAGAGTATGGCGTCTAGCAAGGGAAATTATCACCATAGATGTCCTTACTTTGAAGGTACTAATTTTGCTAGTTGGAAGCATAAGATGAAAATGCATATTCTCGGACATAACCCCGCCGTTTGGGCAATTATTTGTATTGGCTTGCAAGGTGAATTCTTTGATGGGAGAGAGCCGAACCGTGAAGCTAATGCAGAAGAATTGAATATGCTGCAATACAAAGCTCAAGCTTGTGATATCATCTTCAATGGATTGTGCCCCGAAGAATTCAACAAAATCAGCCGTCTTGAGAATGCAAAGGAAATTTGGGATACTTTGATTGATATGCATGAAGGTACCGACTCCGTCAAGGAATCCAAGTTGGATGTGCTCCAAAGTCAGCTTAACAAGTTCAAAATGAAGGATGGTGAAGGTGTCGCTGAAATGTACTCTAGGCTTGCACTTATCACAAATGAGATTGCCGGCTTAGGAAGTGAAGAGATGACCGACAGATTCATCATCAAGAAGATCCTAAAAGCATTGGATGGAAAGTATGATACCTTGTGCACATTGATCCAAATGATGCCAAACTACAAAGATCTCAAGCCAACAGAAGTCATTGGAAGAATTGTTGCTCATGATATGTCACTCAAGGATAAGGAGGAACTTCACAACAAGTCAAGTGGTGCTTACAAAGCCTCAAGTGAAGCCCCCACATCATCAAGTGAGAAACAAACCTTCAATGAAGAATTGAGCTTAATGGTGAGGAACTTCAACAAATTCTACAATAGTAGAAGCAAAGAAAGAAGCTCCAAGTCAAGGTCTTACAATGACAAGAGGTCTTCTAGTCGAGAGCAAAATTGCTACAATTATGGGAGACCCGGACACTATTCCAATGAGTGTACGGCACCCTACAAGAGAAGAGAAGATTCTCCAAAAAGAAGAAGCAAAAGAGAAGAATCACCACCAAGAGAGAGGAGGAGTAGAGATGATCGTTAGGAACGAAGACCCTCAAGGAGAAGCAAGGATTCAGAAAGTAAGGACAAGTCATCAAGGAGCTACACAAAACAAAGACATCAATCTCATGTTGGTGAATGGGTATCCGGCTCCGACTCCGACAATCACTCCGAGAGAAGCTATCGCTCCGACTCCGAATATACTCAAGATGAAGGTGTTGCCGGTCTAGCACTTGTGTCAACCAACTCCTACAACATATTTGATTCACCAAATGAAGGAATTGGAAGATGCTTCATGGCCAAAGGTCCAAAGGTAACACATCCTGAGTATGTTGATCTCAATAGTGATGAAGATGACTTGCTTGTGGATGATGATTTACTTGTTGACAACTCTAGTGATGAATACTATGATGAAACGTCAATTAATCATGCTAATCAAGATAAAACGAATGACAATGATAAGGAGAAGATTGAGCTTCTAACTAAAGAACTAAACACTCTTAAGTTGGCTCATGAAACTATCTTCGAAGATCATCGAGAACTTTTAAGGGCTCATGAGAAGTTATGCTTTGAAAAGCTCAATCTTGAGCAAGAGCATGAGTTCTTAAAAGCAATCAATGATGATCTACGTAAGAAAAGTTCTTCTTACATTGCCAAGCATTTACTCTTATCTACTTACATGACTCAAGTCAAGTCTAGTAACAAGTACAAGAAAGATCCTTCCTCTAGTAGTAACAATAACAATGTCAAATCCAATATTGTTGCTTCTAGTAGTTCTCTTGATTCCACTAATGATTCTCTTAACCAAGTTACACTTGAGCAAGAAAATAGCTTATTGAAGGGAATTATAGAGAAAGGTGTTTACAAGATCCTTGCTGGGAGTAAGCAATTTGAGGAAATTGTACGCAAGCAAGGAAGGCACCAGAAGAATCAAGGTGTTGGTTTTGAACGAAAGTTCAATGCCAATGGAGTTGAGTGGGAAGAAGATCAATACCCCAAGACAAAGTTTGTTCCTCAACAAGAGAAGTATGATCCTACTTCCTTCAAGGAACACAAGCACAAGATGATCTTCCACCACAAGACCACAAGAACAAAGGCAAGGACAAGCTTCAAGAAGGGATTGATGCATTTGAAGAAGCACCTAAGGCCTCGTTCAAGTGGATTCCCAAGACTACATCAAGTTCTACTTCATCAAGTACAACTACAACTCCAAGGATTTCCATCAAGATGATGTGGATCCCGAAGAAGAAGAACTAAAAAGTTCTTGAGGGTGACTCCGCCAAAATTCTTCACTCATATCATTATGGCAAGGACAAGTGCAATCAACTTCCACATCTTGCACTAGTTCAAGGAGTCACAAACCCTCATGTTGGTAAGTCAAGGGACAAGGTAACCTAATGATTTCCTGGACATCATCTTGTGTGTGCATCGCTCTATGTCTATGGATATTCTTGTTTGTTCCTTGTGGGACTAACCCATGTAGGTAAGTTGAAAGTGCAACTCACTCCAAAGGATTGCTCCAAATGATCTACATCAACATTGAGCATCCACATCTTCAACACCTACATGAAGTCATCATCGACAAAACCCAAGGTTAGTTCATCCCTCTAAAAAGGGATCTCACATCTAGGGGGGAGCTTAATTCTTAAGAATTGAGTCAAAGCAACTCTAATGGTGTGAACACATCAATGCATTATGTAAAAGTGGTAACCCCACTTGAGCTTAAACGATGAGTATGACCTATGATCAAATGTTTATCATTTGACTCCTAAGTCAATATACTCATATATAGATGACCTAGTCATCGCCAATTGTTTGATAGATGCTAGAATTGGTTGTGCATGTTTTGCCACATATTTCATTTGCCATCTTATTGTGTGAGCATGTTGGTGCATATTTTACTCATTCAAGGACATCCACTTGTTGTTTTGATTGATTGGCTTCTTTTTCTTTTTGCCAAGTGGATGGACAAGAATGCGTAATAACCTTCTCTAGCTATCTATGCTTTTCTCGTCTCAAACTCTATTCATGCTACATCAGAAAATTTGATCAAGTCAGATTCGAACCACTCTGTGTGAGGAGCACTCGGAGTCCCCGATTCGTCATAGACTTAAACTTCCAACACTTCTTTGTGACTCCCGGTCTGACCGATTCCACCATTTCGGTCCTACCGAGATCACTAAGTCGATCTAGTTTTTAAATCTCGTTGCAACCGATTTGAACTTTTCGGTCACACCGAGTTGCAGTAACTGTACACAGTTATGCATCTCGGTGCCACCGAGTTGTTCCCCTCGGTCACACCGATAGGGTCGGGCTCTATATAGTCACGGGCAAAAATTTGCAAATTTCTCCGAACCCCTTCGCCCGTGCAATAGCTCGCTCTGCCTCCAAGGTCTCCGGATCGTCTCCTCGTCACCAGCCGCCTCCTGTCGCTGGTCTCCGCCACCGTCAACGGATTTCAACCCCGCTGTTGCCGCTGTAGCGAGTTCATCGCCAAGCTAGGGTATGGACTCGATCACTGTGCTATCCTCGTCCGATTCCTAGCACATTGTGTTCTTATTGATTCTAGCCACGATTGAAACACTCCTATCCAGTCAATGCAATCCATAGATTAGATGAGATTCGTAATTTTAGGGTTAGGTTTCTGCCGAAACCATCTCGGACCCACCGAGTTGAAAAACTCGGTCCCACCGATTTGGCTAACGCCATTGCACTAGTAACTCCCGGTCTGACCGGGAATTGCTAATCGGTGAGACCGATTTTAGGACTTTGTGAAACCCTAGCAGTCTTGGTGCCACCGAACTAAGACTCGGTCCAACCGAGTTCATCAGTTTAGGTTCCAAAACTGCTTCGGTATCACCGAGTTTGAAAATTGGTTGATCCGAAATGCTTTCTGTGGAAAACTAAAACTGAATTTTTGAATCATTATTTTGCAAAAATCTCTGCATTTTGTGATGCTCATCCACTCTATCTCATCTATAACTCTTCACAGGGTCAGCAGTCAGTGTTTGCAGCATGTCAGACCAAAGTCACAGCCAGAACAGGGAAGAAGAGCAAATTCACATGAGTGAGGGCACTAGTCCCTCTAGCACTTCAGATGAAGGCAGCAGGAGCACCCCAAGCAACCTGCCTAAAGTTGCCACCAGACAAAGGAAGAAGAGAACCTCAGATTCTGAGGATGAGGATTATAGAGCAGAAGAGGATGATGCTACTCCAAGAAGGTAGTGCTCAAAAAGGAGTATGGCTCAGCACATAGCACAAAGCCTGGACTGAATAAGAAGGTTCCTGCCAAGAGGACACCTATGCCCAAGGTCAGAAGGTCCACTCAAGTGCCAAAAAAATCTGAACCCATAGAGGCGCAAAGAGAGTCACAACTTCCAAACCCAAGAAAGTTCCCACTGGAGAAACTATGAAGTTTACCATTGAATCAGAGGATGAAGCTGCTCAGGATAAGAAGAAGAAGAGAGCCAAAACCACTACTGCCCAGGTTCTTGGAAAGCCCTCAATGAGGAGAGACTCTGAGGAGGAAGAAGAGGTTGCTGCACCAGCAACCAAGGCACCAAAGCTTATGGGTGATGCTATTAGATCAGGGGCTGCAACATCAAAGCCCAAGGAAGCACCCAAAGCTGCCCCCAAGGCCAAGCTTGCACCAAAAAGGAATACCATGAGTATTCCAGCTGCTGAGAAAAACAAGGCCCCAGGGCCTGACATTGATGATGATGAAGATGAATAAGGATAAGTTCTGAGGAAGCTCAAGCCCAAGATACCAGACCACAATGATGCCCATCCTGTGGCTGAGGACATGAACATCAGAAGAGACTCGGGGTTGAGGCTATGGAGGTTGACAGATCCATATGCCACAAGGAGAAGGACTGCTGTTGATTACAGGTTCCATACAAAGGAACAACATGACTTCTATGAGACAATCTTGTTGGATAAGAAGCCCATAGTGTGTGATATGAGGTGGGTCGACTGGACCTACATGAAAGACAATGAAGAGCAATATCCTGGAGTGCAAGACATCTTTGTTGCTTGTGGAGTTGCAGATTATGTTGGGAAAAATCTCACCAACTGGAATGATGAACTCATTATGCAATTCTACTCCACAACACACTTCTATCCAGATGGAAGGATAGTTTGGATGTCTGAAGGTACAAGGTACCAGTCAACTGTTGAGGAGTGGGCAAAACTGATCAATGCCCCAAAGGAGAGTGAAGATGACTTGGATGTCTATGCCAAGAAGAAGATGGACCACAATTCCATGGCACACATGTACAAGGAGATCCCAGACAAAGCCATTGAGACACATAAGTTTGGATCAGTCCACTTTCTACTGTCAGGACTGCCAACTATCAACTGCATCCTAAGGCACACTCTGTTGCCTAAGTCTGGTGACCACAACATGATTAGAGGGCATGCAATCAACATGTTGCATTTGTTTGATGTGCCACAGAAATTCAAGGTCATGAGCCTTATGGTTGAGACAATTAAGAGGACTGCAGCAGACCAGAAGAGGAGTTGTGGATATGCCGCTCAAATTCAGGAGTTGATTAACTCAAAGATGGGCACAGGAAAATATCTATTGGATAAGGAACATTTTCCTCTCTATCCAGACTTTGAGGATAATCAGGTCGTCATGAATGAGACTGAACCATCGTCAGTACAAGCTCAAGATAAGAAGGAGAAGGCAAGGAAGGAGAAGGCTGCCAAGATGCCAACTCAAGAGGAGACATCTGAGTACTTTTTGAAGAACAAGCAGGAGCAGCTTGGTTACTTGATAGCTGTTGGAAATATGCCCTAGAGGCAATAATAAAAGTACTATTATATTTCATTGTTCATGATAATTGTCTTTTATTCATGCTATAACTGTATTATCCGGAAATCGTAATACACGTGTGAATACATAGACCACAATATGTCCCTAGTGAGCCTCTAGTTGACTAGCTCGTTGTGATCAACAGATAGCCATGGTTTCCTGGATATGGACATTGGATGTCATTGATAACGGGATCACATCATTAGGAGAATGATATGATGGACAAGACCCAATCCTAAGCATAGCATAAGATCGTGTAGTTCGTTTGCTAGAGCTTTTCCAATGTCAAGTATCTCTTCCTTTGACCATGAGATCGTGTAACTCCCGGATACCGTAGGAGTGATTTGGGTGTATCAAACGTCACAACGTAACTGGGTGACTATAAAGGTGCACTAAAGGTATCTCCGAAAGTGTCTGTTGGGTTGACACGGATCGAGACTGGGATTTGTCACTCCGTATGACGGAGAGATATCTCTGGGCCCACTCGGTAGTGCATCATCATAACGAGCTCAAAGTGACCAAGTGGTTGGTCAAGGGATCATGCATTACGGTACGAGTAAAGTGACTTGCCGGTAACGAGACTGAACAAGGTATTGGGATACCGACGATCGAGTCTCGGGAAAGTAACGTACCGATAGACAAAGGGAATTGTATACGGGGTTTGATCGAATCCTCGATATCGTGGTTCAACCGATGAAATCATCGAGGAGCATGTGGGAGCCAACATGGGTATCCAGATCCCGTTGTTGGTTATTGCCCGAGAGTCCTCTCGGTCATGTATGCGTGTCTCCCGAACCCGTAGGGTCTACACACTTAATGTTCGGTGACGCTGGGGTTGTATGAATATGAGTATGCAGCATACCGAATGTTGTTCGGAGTCTCGGATGAGATCTTGGACGTCACGAGGAGTTTCGAAATGGTCCGGAGGTAAAGAATTATATATAGGAAGTGGTATTTCGGCCATCGGGAAAGTTTCGAGGTCACCCGGTAATGTACCGGGACCACCGGAAGGGTCCCGGGGGTCCACCGGGTGGGGCCACCCATCCCGGAGGGCCCCACGGGCTGAAGTGGGAGGGGAGCCAGCCCATAGTGGGCTGGTGCGCCCCCCTAGGCCCACCCCCTGCGCCTAGGGTTGCAACCCTAGGGTGGTGGGGGCGCACCACATGCCTTGGGGGGCACTCCTCCCCCCTTGGCCGCCGCCCCCTTGGGAGATTCAATCTCCCAGGGCCGGTGCCCCCCTGGGGGCCTATATAAAGGAGGGCAGGGGGGAGGGCAGCCGCACTCTTGTGCTTGGCGCCTCCCTTCCCCTGCTACACCTCATCCTCCTCCCATAGTCGCTTGGCGAAGCCCTGCTGGAGTTCTGCTGCATCCACCACCACGCCGTCGTGCTGCTGGATCATCATCAACCTCTCCTTTCCCCTTGCTGGATCAAGAAGGAGGAGACGTCTCCCGTCCCGTACGTGTGTTGAACGCGGAGGTGCTGTCCGTTCAGCACTTGGACATTGGTGATCTGAATCACGTCGAGTATGACTCCATCATCACCATCCCCTTGAAAGCTTCCGCACTCGATCTACAAGTGATATGTAGATGCAAACTCACTCCCTTGGCTCGTTGCTTAGATGAACTCATAGATGGATCTTGGTGAAACCGTAGGAAAAATTTTAATTTTCTACAACGTTCCCCAACAGTGGCATCATGAGCTAGGTCTATGCGTAGTTCTCTAATGCACGAGTAGAACACAATTTTGTTGTGGGCGTGGATCTTGTCAACTTGCTTGCCACTACTAGTATTTTCTTGCTTCAGCGGTATTGTGGGATGAAGCGGCCCGGACCAACCTTACACGTACGCTTACGTGAGACCGGTTCCACCGACTGACATGCACAAGTTGCATAAGGTGGCTGGCGGGTGTCTGTCTCTCCCACTTTAGTTGAAGCGGATTCGATGAAAAGGGTCCTTATGAAGGGTAAATAGAAGTTGAAAAAATCACGTTGTGGTTATTCGTAGGTAAGAAAACGTTCTTGCTAGAACCCAATTGCAGCCACGTAAAAGATGAAACAACAATTAGAGGACGTCTAACTTGTTTTTGCAGCGATTGTTCATGTGATGTGATATGGCCAGAAGTTGTGATGAATGATGAATTGTGATGTATGAGATCATGTTCTTATAATAGGATTCACGACTTGCATGTCGATGAGTATGACAACCGGCAGGAGCCATAGGAGTTGTCTTTATTTTTTGTATGACCTGCATGTCATTGAAGAACGCCATGTAAACTACTTTACTTTATTGCTAAACGCGTTAGCCATAGAAGTAGAAGTAGTCGTTGGCGTGACAACTTCATGAAGGCACGATGATGGAGATCATGATGATGGAGATCATGGTGTCATGCCGGTGACAAGATGATCATGGAGCCCCGAAGATGGAGATCAATGGAGCTATATGATATTGGCCATATCATGTCACAACTATATAATTGCATGTGATGTTTATTATGTTTATGCATCTTGTTTACTTAGAACGACGGTAGTAAATAAGATGATCCCTTACAACAATTTCAAGAAGTGTTCTCCCCTAACTGTGCATCGTTCCTACAGTTCGTCGTTTTGAAGCACCACGTGATGATCGGGTGTGATAGATCCTTACGTTCACATACAACGGGTGTAAGACAGTTTTACACACGCAAAAACACTTAGGGTTAACTTGAAAAGCCTAGCATGTACAGACATGGCCTCGGAAGACGGACACCGAAAGGTCGAACACGAGTCGTATGGAAGATACGATCAACATGAAGATGTTCACCGACGATGACTAGTCCGTCTCACGTGATGATCGGACACGGCCTAGTCGACTCGGATCGTGTAACACTTAGATGACTAGAGGGATGTCTAATCTGAGTGGGAGTTCATTATAATAATTTGATTAGATGAACTTAATTATCATGAACTTAGTCTAAAACCTTTGCAAATATGTCTTGTAGATCAAATGGCCAACGCTCATGTCAACATGAACTTCAACGCGTTCCTAGAGAAAACCAAGCTGAAAGATGATGGCAGCAACTATACGGACTGGGTCCGGAACCTGAGGATCATCCTCATAGCTGCCAGGAAACAATATGTCCTAGAAGGACCGCTAGGTGACGCTCCCGTCCCAGAGAACCAAGATGTTATGAACGCTTCGCAGTCTCGTGCTGATGATTACTCCCTCGTTCAGTGCGGCATGCTTTACAACTTAGAACCGGAGCTCCAAAAGCGTTTTGAGCATCACGGAGCATATGAGATGTTCGAAGAGCTGAAACTGGTTTTCCAAGCTCATGCCCGGGTCGAGAGATATGATGTCTCCGACAAGTTCTACAGTTGTAAGATGGAGGAAAACAGTTCTGTCAGTGAGCACATACTCAAGATGTCTGGGTTGCACAACCATATGACCCAGCTGAACATTAACCTCCCAGATGAGGCGGTCATTAACGGAATCCTCCAGTCGCTCCCACCAAGCTACAAGAGCTTTGTGATGAACTACAACATGCAGGGGATGCTGAAGACCATTCCTGAAGTGCTTTCAATGCTCAAGATAGCAGAGGTTGAAATCAAGAAAGAACATCAAGTGTTGATGGTCAATAAGACCACTAAGTTCAAGAAGGGCAAGGGCAAGAAGAACTTCAATAAGGACGGCAAGGATGTTGCCGCGCCCGGTAAGCCAGTTACCGGGAAGAAGTCAAAGAATGGACCCAAGCCTGAGACTGAGTGCTTTTATTGCAAGGGGAAGGGTCACTGGAAGCGGAACTTCCCCAAATACTTAGCGGATAAGAAGGCCGGCAACACCAAAGGTATATTTGATATACATGTAATTGATGTGTACCTTACCAGTACTCGTAGTAACTCCTGGGTATTTGATACCGGTGCCGTTGCTCATATTTGTAACTACATCAGGAGCTGCGGAATAAACGGAGACTGGCGAAGGACGAGGTGACAATGCGCGTCGGGAATGGTTCCAGAGTCGATGTGATCGCCGTCGGCACGCTGCCTCTACATTTACCTACGGGATTAGTTTTGAACCTTAATAATTGTTATTTAGTGCCAAGTTTGAGCATGAACATTGTATCAGGATCTCGTTTAATACGAGATGGATACTCATTTAAATCCGAGAATAATGGTTGTTCTATTTATATGAGAGATATGTTTTATGGTCATGCTCCGATGGTCAATGGTTTATTCTTAATGAATCTCGAGCGTAATATTACACATATTCATAGTGTGAATGCCAAAAGATGTAAAGTTGATAACGATAGTCCCACATACTTGTGGCACTGCCACCTTGGTCACATTGGTGTCAAGCGCATGAAGAAGCTCCATGCTGATGGACTTTTAGAGTCTCTTGATTATGAATCGTTTGACACATGCGAACCATGCCTCATGGGAAAAATGACCAAGACTCCGTTCTCCGGAACAATGGAGCGAGCAACCAACTTGTTGGAAATCATACATACCAATGTGTGCGATCCAATGAGCGTTGAGGCTCGCGGAGGATATCATTATGTTCTCACTCTCACTGATGACTTGAGTAGATATGGGTATGTCTACTTAATGAAACACAAGTCTGAGACCTTTGAAAAGTTCAAGGAATTTCAGAATGAGGTAGAGAATCAACGTGACCGAAAAATAAAGTTCCTACGATTAGATCGTGGAGGAGAATATTTAAGTCACGAATTTGGCACACACTTAAGGAAATATGGAATCGTTTCACAACTCACGCCGCCTGGAACACCTCAGCGTAACGGTGTGTCCGAACGTCGTAATCGCACTCTATTGGATATGGTGCGGTCTATGATGTCTCTTACCGATTTACCGCTATCATTTTAGGGATACGCTCTAGAGACAACTACATTCACTTTAAATAGGGCACCGTCTAAATCCGTTGAGACGACACCGTATGAATTATGGTTTGGGAAGAAACCTAAGCTGTCGTTTCTAAAAGTTTGGGAATGCGATGCTTATGTCAAGAAACTTCAACCTGAAAAGCTCGAACCCAAGTCTGAAAAATGCGTCTTCATAGGATACCCTAAGGAAACCATTGGGTATACCTTCTACTTAAGATCCGAGGGCAAGATCTTTGTTTCCAAGAACGGATGCTTTCTGGAAAAAGAGTTTCTCTCGAAAGAAGTAAGTGGGAGGAAAGTAGAACTCGATGAAGTACTACCTCTCGAACGGGAAAGTGGTGCAGCTCAGGAAAATGTTCCTGTGATGCCTACACCAACTGAAGAGGAAAATAATAATGATGATCAAGGTACTTCGGATCAAGTTACTACTGAACTTCGTAGGTCCACAAGGACACGTTCCGCACCAGAGTGGTACGGCAACCCTGTCCTGGAAATCATGTTGTTGGACAATGGTGAACCTTTGAACTATGAAGAAGCGATGGCGGGCCCAGATTCCAACAAATGGCTTGAAGCCATGAAATCCGAGATAGAATCCATGTATGAAAACAAAGTATGGACTTTGACAGACTTGCCCGATGATCGGCGAGCAATAGAAAACAAATGGATTTTTAAGAAGTAGACGGACGCAGATGGTAATGTTACCATTTATAAAGCTCGACTTGTTGCTAAGGGTTATCGACAAGTTCAAGGGATTGACTACGACGAGACTTTCTCTCCCGTAGCGAAGCTGAAGTCCGTCCGAATCATGTTAGCAATTGCCGCATACTATGATTCTGAGATATGGCAGATGGATGTCAAAACAGCATTCCTTAACGGACATCTTAAGGAAGAGCTGTATATGATGCAGCCGGAAGGTTTTGTCGATCCTAAGAATGCTAACAAAGTATGCAAGCTCCAGCAATCCATTTATGGACTGGTGCAAGCATCTCGGAGTTGGAACATTCGCTTTGATGAGATGATCAAAGCGTTTGGGTTTATGCAAACTTATGGAGAAGCCTGCGTTTACAAGAAAGTGAGTGGGAGCTCTGTAGCATTTCTCATATTATATGTAGATGACATACTCTTGATGGGAAATGATATAGAACTTCTAGACAGCATTAAGGCCTACTTGAATAAGTGTTTTTCAATGAAGGACCTTGGAGAAGCTGCTTATATATTAGGCATCAAGATCTATAGAGATAGATCGAGACGCCTCATAGGTCTTTCACAAAGCACATACCTTGATAAGATTTTGAAGAGGTTCAAAATGGATCAGTCCAAGAAAGGGTTCTTGCCTATGTTATAAGGTGTGAGATTGAGCTCGGCTCAGTCCCCGACCACGGCAAGAGATAAAGAAGAGATGAGTGTCATCCCCTATGCTTCAGCCATAGGATCTATTATGTATGCCATGCTGTGTACCAGACCTGATGTAAACCTTGCCGTAAGTTTGGTAGCAAGGTACCAAAGTAATCCCGGCAAGGAATACTGGACATCGATCAAGAATATCCTGAAGTACCTAAAAAGGACAAAGGACATGTTTCTCGTTTATGGAGGTGACGAAGAGCTTGTCGTAAAGGGTTACGTCGATGCTAGCTTCGACTCGGATCTGGATGACTCTAAGTCACAAACCGGATACGTGTATATGTTGAATGGTGGGGCAGTAAGATGGTGCAGCTGCAAGCAGAGCGTCGTGGCAGGATCTACATGTGAAGCGGAGTACATGGCAGCCTCGGACGCAGCGCATGAAGCGATTTGGGTGAAGGAGTTCATCACCGACCTAGGAGTCATAGCCAATGCGTCGGGGCCGATCAAACTCTTCTGTGACAACACTGGAGCTATTGCACTTGCCAAGGAGCCCAGGTTTCACAAGAAGACCAGGCACATCAAGCGTCATTTCAAATCCATCCGTGAAAATGTTCAAGATGGAGAAATAGATATTTGCAAAGTACATATGGATCTGAATGTCACAGATCCGTTGACTAAACCTCTCTCGCGAGCAAAACATGATCAACACCAGAACTCTATGGGTGTTCGATTCATCACAATGTAACTAGATTAGTGACTCTAGTGCAAGTGGGAGACTGTTGGAAATATGCCCTAGAGGCAATAATAAAAGTATTATTATATTTCATTGTTCATGATAATTGTCTTTTATTCATGCTATGATTGTATTATCCGGAAATCGTAATACATGTGTGAATACATAGACCACAATATGTCCCTAGTGAGCCTCTAGTTGACTAGCTCGTTGTGATCAACAGATAGCCATGGTTTCCTGGCTATGGACATTGGATGTCGTTGATAACGGGATCACATCATTAGGAGAATGATGTGATGGACAAGACCCAATCCTAAGCATAGCATAAGATCGTGTAGTTCGTTTGCTAGAGCTTTTCCAATGTCAAGTATCTCTTCCTTTGACCATGAGATCGTGTAACTCCCGGATACCGTAGGAGTGCTTTGGGTGTATCAAACGTCACAACATAACTGGGTGACTATAAAGGTGCACTACAGGTATCTCCGAAAGTATCTTTTGGGTTGACACGGATCGAGACTGGGATTTGTCACTCCGTATGACGGAGAGGTATCTCCGGGCCCACTCGGTAATGCATCATCATAATGAGCTCAAAGTGACCAAGTGGTTGGTCACGGGATCATGCATTACGGTACGAGTAAAGTGACTTGCCGGTAACGAGACTGAACAAGGTACTGGGATACCGACGATCGAGTCTCGGGCAAGTAACGTACCGATTGACAAAGGGAATTGTATACGGGGTTTGATCGAATCCTCGACATCGTGGTTCAACTGATGAAATCATCGAGGAGCATGTGGGAGCCAACATGGGTATCCAGATCCCGCTGTTGGTTATTGCCCGAGAGTCTTCTCGGTCATGTCTGCGTGTCTCCCGAACCCGTAGGGTCTACACACTTAAGGTTCGGTGACGCTAGGGTTGTATGAATATGAGTATGCAGCATACCGAATGTTGTTCGGAGTCCCGGATGAGATGCCGGATGTCACGAGGAGTTTCAGAATGGTCCGGAGGTAAAGAATTATATATAGGAAGTGGTATTTCGGCTATCGGGAAAGTTTCGGGGTCACCCGGTAATGTACTGGGACCACCGGAAGGGTCACGGGGGTCCACCAGGTGGGGCCACCCATCCCGGAGGTCCCCACGGGCTGAAGTGGGAGGGGAGCCAGCCCATAGTGGGCGGGTGCGCACCCTAGGCCCACCCCCTGCGCCTAGGGTTGAAACCCTAGGGTGGGGGGCGCACCACATGCCTTGGGGGGTCACTCCTCCCCCCTTGGCCGCCGCCCCCTTGGGAGATTCAATCTCCCAGGGCCAGCGCCCCCCTGGGGGCCTATATAAATGAGGGCAGGGGGGAGGGCAGCCGCACCCTTGTGCTTGGTGCCTCCCTTCCCCTGCTACACCTCATCCTCCTCCCGTAGTTGCTTGGCGAAGCCCTGCTGGAGTTCTGCTGCATCCACCACCACGCCGTCGTGCTGCTGGATCATCATCAACCTCTCCTTTCCCCTTGCTGGATCAAGAAGGAGGAGACGTCTCCCGTCCCGTACGTGTGTTGAACGCGGAGGTGCTGTCCGTTCAGCACTTGGACATCGGTGATCTGAATCACGTCGAGTATGACTCCATCATCACCATCCCCTTGAAAGCTTCCGCACTCGATATACAAGTGGTATGTAGATGCAAACTCACTCCCTTGGCTCGTTGCTTAGATGAACTCATAGATGGATCTTGGTGAAACCGTAGGAAAAATTTTAATTTTCTGCAACGTTCCCTAACAATAGTATCATCTCTGAGGATTGAGAAGGGATTGGCCACCCTCACTCAAAATCAGGAGAGCTTGGAAAGAATTGTGGAACTAAAATTCCATGATCTAGATGTCAAAGTAACTAAGATTCAGTCAGTTGTGGAGTAGCTACAGGATGACATGCAGGAGAGGCAGGGCAAGACTACCACTAATGTATTTGCCAGAGTGCCTAGAGCTCAGAGGTTAGCTACAGTGCCTGGAAAGACACCAGAGCCACATCATCTGCACCAGCTACAGATCCTACAGCTCCAGTGCAACCAGCTCCAACATCAACTCCAGCTCCATCTACTTCAACTGAAGCCTTCATCCTTGGAGTTATCCGGACACCACCACCTGAAGATCAAGCCTGAGA
Source organism: Triticum aestivum (assembly GCF_018294505.1). Lineage (NCBI taxonomy): Eukaryota > Viridiplantae > Streptophyta > Magnoliopsida > Poales > Poaceae > Triticum > Triticum aestivum. The sequence continues at coordinate 240,699,328 of NC_057807.1, forward strand.
GTCGATCTAGCACTATGCATTTTCTATGAAATTTTTGGTAACTTGTTGCCAAAAGGGGAGAAAAATGTATAGATCATAGGCTTCGAGAGAGAGAGTGTTGCTTTTGTTCTCTCTTGCTTTGATTTGGTGGTTAAACTTATTTGCTTTTGATTTCTTGAGATACTATGTTGTGAGACATTGATGATCATGTGTTTGATCATAATCTACACTTATGCATGTTTGATCATACTATCTTATCTATCCATATGTGATCATTCACTTTGCTTGGTGATGAGTGCATGTATTCAATCTTTATCATTTTGAGCGCTCCACCAAGATGTATGTGACATGGAAGAGTAACCCATGAGCCTAATTCCTTGTGCATTTGCATTCCAAAGCAAATCTTAAACCATGCACAAATTTAGGGGGAGCTCTTGCTTATCACATACTTCTCAAAGCGACGATGTTGTTGAATCTTATTATCTTTTGTCGAAGCTTTGATCTATATGTTGTCATCAATTACCAAAGGGGGAGATTGAAAGTGCAACTATCCCTAGGTGGTTTTGGTAATTCATAACAACATATAGCTCATTGAGCTAATGCTATTCCAAGACTATTATTTCAGGAAAGCTCAATGAATGGCATGGCATGGATGATGAAAGTGGATCCCTCAAAGTACTAATGACAAAGGATTGGCTCAAGATCAAAAGCTCAAGACTCTTCATTTTATATTTTAGTGATCCAAGATCACATTGAGTCTATAGGAAAAGCCAATACTATCAAGGAGGGATGAGGTGTTGCTTAATGAGCCTCTTGCTTCATGTGCTTAGTGATATGCTCCAAAACCCTGAGCTACTTTCTCACACCCACAAATGACCTAAACCTAAAGCCAAAATCGGTCACACCGATTCTTTATATCCGGCACCACCGAGTTTGTATGTCATAGCCACTGCCACGAACCCTAGGCAAATCGGTCCTACCGATAGGGATCTCGGTCTCACCGAGATGGGATTGTAATCTCTTTGTTTCCCTTCATAACGTTTCGGTCTAACCGTCTAATCGAAGTGAGCGATCGGTCCCACCGAGATTGCAATGTAAATTCTCTGTTTCCCTTTTGTAACATTTCGGTCTCACCGAAAAGAGCAAATCGGTCCCACCGAGTTTACCTGACCAACTCTCTGGAAAGCTTATTACCAAAATCGGTCTCACCGAGTTTGTGTAATTGGTCTTACCGAGATTACGTTATGCCCTAACCCTAACTGAATCAGTCTTACCGAGTTGCATGTCAGTTCCACCGAAAATCCTAACGGTCACTAGGTTTGCTAAATCGGTCTGACCGAGTCTGTTGAATCGGTCCCACCGAGTTTGGTAAATTGTGTGTAACGGTTAGATTTTGTGTGGAGGCTATATATACCCCTCCACCTCCTCTTCATTCGTGGAGAGAGCCATCAGAACAAACCTACACTTCCAACTTGCCATTTCTGAGAGAGAACCACCTACTCATGTGTTGAGGCAAAGATATTCCATTCCTACCATATGAATCTTGATCTCTAGCCTTCCCCAAGTTGCTTTCCACTCAAATCTTCTTTCCACCAGATCCAAAACCTATGAGAGAGAGTTGAGTGTTGGGGAGACTATCATTTGAAGCACAAGAGCAAGGAGTTCATCATCAATGCACCATTTGTTAATTCTTGGAGAGTGGTGTCTCCTAGATTGGCTAGGTGTCACTTGGGAGCCTCCGACAAGATTGTGGAGTTGAACCAAGGAGTTTGTAAGGGCAAGGAGATCGCCTACTTCGTGAAGATCTACCGCTAGTGAGGCAAGTCCTTCGTGGGCGACGGCCATGGTGGGATAGACAAGGTTGCTTCATCATGGACCCTTCGTGGGTGGAGCCCTCCGTGGACTCGCGCAACCATTACCCTTCGTGGGTTGAAGTCTCCATCAGCGTGGATGTACGATAGCACCACCTATCGGAACCACGCCAAAAACATCTGTGTCTCCAATTGCGTTTGAATCCTCCAAACCCTTCCCTTTACTTTCTTGCAAGTTGCATGCTTTAATTTCCGCTGCCTATATACTCTTTGCATGCTTGCTTGAATTGCGTGATGATTGCTTGACTTGTCCTAAGATAGCTAAAATCTGCCAAACCCTAAAATTGGGAAAAGGTTAAGCTTTTAATTGGTCAAGTAGTCTAATCACCCCCCCTCTAGACATACTTCGAGGTCCTACAAGGCAATAATAAAGTTGTTATTTATATTTCCTTATATCATGATAAATGTTTATTATTCATGCTAGAATTGTATTGGCCAGAAACTTAGTACATGTTTGAATACATAGACAATACATAGTGTCCCTAGTATGCCTCTACTTGACTAGCTCATTAATCAAAGATGGTTATGTTTCCTAATCATAGACATGTGTTGTCATTTGATGAACGGTATCACATCACTAGCGAATGATGTGATGGACAAGACCCATCAGTTAGCTTAGCATTAAGATTGTTATAGTTTTATTGCTATTGCTTTCTTCATGACTTATACATGTCCCTCTGACTATGAGATTATGCAACTCCCGAATACTGTAGGAACACCTTGTGTGCTATCAAACGTCACAATGTAATTGGATGATTATAAAGATTCTCTACAGGTGTCTCCAAAGGTGTTTGTTGGGTTGGCATAGATAGAGATTAGGAGTTGTCACTCCGTGTATTGGAGAGGTATCTCTGGGCCCTCTCGGTAATGCTCATCACTATAAGCCTCGCAAGCAATGTGACTAATGAGTTAGTTGCAGGATGTAGCATCGCAGAACAAGTAAAGAGACTTGCCGAAAACGATATTGAACTAGCTATGATGATACCGACGGTCGAATTTCGGCAAGTAACATACCGATGACAAAGGGAACAACGTATGTTGTTGTGCGGTTTGACCGATAAAGATCTTCGTAGAATATGTAGGAGCCAATATGAGCATCCAGATTCTGCTATTGGTTAATGATCAGAGATGTGTCTAGATCATGTCTACATAGTTCTCGAACCCGTAGGGTCCGCACGCTTAACGTTTGATGTCGGGCTTATGATTTGTTTTATGAGTTATGTGTTTTTGATGACTGAAGTTTGTTCGGAGTCCCGGATGAGATCACGGACATGACGAGGAATATTTAAATGTTCGAGAGGTAAAGATTGATATATTGGAAGGTTATATATGGACACCGGAATGGTTCCGAAGAAGATCGAAGATTTTTCGGACTACTGGGAGGTTACCGGACCCCCCCCGGAAAGTTATTGGGCCTATTGGGCCGTAGTGGAGGAGAGGAGGCAAGCCACGGGAGGTGTCACACGCCCCCCTTGCCCCAATCTAAATTTGACAAGGGGAGGGGCGTGCCCCCCTCTTTCCTTCTCCCTCTCTCCCTTCCCCTTTCCCCACTCCGTTGGTTGGAAGGAGGGGGACCGACTCCTACTTGGACTAGGAGTCCAAGTAGGACTCCCCCCTTGGCGCGCCCTCCTTGGCCGCCAGACTCCTCCTCCCCATCCTTTATATATGTGGCCAGGGGGCACCCCAAAGCACACCAAGATTTCTCTTAGCATGTGCGGTGCTCCCTTCCATAGTTTACTCATCCAGTCATAGCGTCGATGTAGTGCTTAGGCGAAGCCATGCGCGGATCACATCATCAACACTGTCACCACGCCGTCATGCTGACGGAATTCTCCCTCGACCCTCTATTGGATCAAGAGTTCAAGGGGCGTCATCGAGCTGAACGTGTGCTGAACACAGAGGTGTCGTACGTTCGGTAATTGGATTGGTTGGATCATGAAGACGTTCGACTACATCAACCGTGTTAACTAATGCTTCCTCTTTCGGTCTACGAGGGTACGTGGACACACTCTCCCCCTCTCGTTGCTATGCATCTCCTAGATAGATCTTGCGTGATGGTAGGAATTTTTTTGAAATTGCATGCTACATTCCCCCTCAATGGCATCCGGGCCAGGTCTATGCGTAGATGCCATGCACAAGTAGAACACAAAGAGTTGTGGGCAATAATAGTCATACTGCTTACCACCAATGTCTTACTTTGATTCGACGATATTGTTGCATGAAGCGGCCTAGACCGACATTACATGACCGCGTTCATGAGACTGGTTCTACCGACGTGCTTTGCACACAGGTGGCTGGCGGGTGTCTGTTTTTCCAACTTTAGTTGAATTGAGTTTGACTATGGCCGGTCCTTGTTGAAGGTTATACCAACACACTTGATGAAAAATCGTTGTGGTTTTGATGCGTAGGTAAGAACAGTTCTTGCTAGAAGCCCTTAGCAGCCACGTAAAACTTGCAACAACAAAGTAGAGGACGTCTAACTTGTTTTTGCAGGGCTTGTTGTGATGTGATATGGTCAAGACATGATGTGATATAAATTGTTGTATGAGATGATCATGTTTTTTAATAGAGTTATCGGCAACTGGCAGGAGCCATATGGTTGTCACTTTATTGTATGAAATGCAATCGCCATGTAATTGCTTTACTTTATCACTAAGCGGTAGCGATAGTCATAGTAGCAATAGTTGGCGAGATGACAACGATGCTACAATGGAGATCAAGGTGTCAAGCCGGTGATGATGGAGATCATGAGGGTGCTTTGGAGATGGAGATCAGAGGCACAAGATGATGATGGCCATATCATGTCACCTATTTTGATTGCATGTGATGTTTATCTTTTGTGCATCTTATTTTGCTTAGTACAGTGGTAGCATTATAAGATGATCCCTCACTAAATTTCAAGGTATAAGTGTTCTCCCTGTGTATGCGTCGTTGCTACAATTCATCGTGCCGAGACACCACGTGATGATCGGGTGTGATAAGCTCTACGTTCACATACAACGGGTGCAAGCCAGTTTTGCACGTGCAGAATACTCAGGTTAAATTTGACGAGCCTACATATGCAGATATGGCCTTGGAACACTGAGACCGAAAGGTCGAACGTGAATCATATAGTAGATATGATCAACATAGAGATGTTCACCATTGAAAATTACTCCATCTCACATGATGATCAGACATGGTTTAGTTGATATGGATCACGTGATCATTTAGATGACTAGAGGTCAAAGTAGGAGTTCTTAAGTAATATGATTAATTGAACTTTAATTTATGTCTATGTTGTTGTAGATCAATGGTTTTTTATCTATGTTGTTGTAGATCAATGGCCCATGCTACTGTTCCCTTGAATTATAATGCGTTCCTAGATAAAGCTAAGTTGAAATATGATGGTAGCAATTATACGGACTAGGTCCGTAACTTGAGGATTATCTTCATTGTTGCACAGAAGAATTACGTCCTGGAAGCACCACTAGGTGCAAGGCCTACTGCAGGAGCAGATGCTGACGTTATGAACGTCTGGCAGACTCGATCAAATGAATACTTGACGGTTCAGTGTGCCATGTTTTATGGCTTAGAATTGGGACTTCAAAGACATTTTGAACTTCATGGAGCATATGAGATGTTCCAAGAGTTGAAGTTAATATTTCAAGCAAATGCCCGATTTGAGAGATATGAAGTCTCCAACAAGTTCTATAGCTGAAAAATGGAGGAGAATAGTTCTGTCAGTGAACACATACTCAGAATGTCTGGGTACCATAACCACTTGACTCAGCTGGGAGTTAATCTTCCTGATGATAGTCTCATTGACAGAGTTCTTCAATCACTGCCACCAAGCTATAAAGGCTTCATGAAGAACTACAATATGCAAGGTATGGAAAAGACTATTCCCGAGCTCTTAGCAATGCTAAAGGCTATGGAGGTAGAAATCAAGAAGGAGCATCAAGTGTTGATGGTTAACAAGACCACTAGTTTCAAGAAAAAAGGCAAAGGGAAGAAGGGGAACTTCAAGAAGAATAGCAAGCAAGTTGCTACTCCCCGGAAGAAGCCCAAGTCTGACCTAAGCCTAAAACTGAGTGCTTCTACTACAAAGAGACTGGTCACTGGAAGCAGAACTGCCGCAAGTATTTGGCGGATAAGAAGGATGGCAAAGTGAAAGGTATATTTGATATACATGTTATTGATGTGTAACTTACTAATGCTTGTAGTAGCGCATGGGTATTTGATACTGGTTCTGTTGCTCATATTTGCAACTCGAAACAGGGGCTACAGATTGAACGGAGATTGGCTAAGGACGAGGTGATGATGCGCGTCAGAAATTGTTCCAAGGTCGATGTGATCACCGTCGGCACGCTACCTCTACATCTACCTTCAGGATTAGTCTTAGACCTGAATAATTGTTATTTGGTGCCAGCGTTGAGCATGAACATTATATTTGGATCTTGTTTGATGCGAGACAGTTATTCGTTTAAATCAGAGAATAATGGTTGTTCTATTTATATGAGTAATATCTTTTATGGTCATGCACCCTTTTTGAGAGGTCTATTTTTGTTGAATCTCGATCATGGTGATACACATGTTCACAATATTGAAGCCAAAATATGCAAAGTTGATAATGATAGTGCAACTTATTTGTGACACTACCGTTTAGGTCATATTGGTGTAAAGCGCATGAAGAAACTCCATGCCGATGGGCTTTTGGAATCACTTGATTATGAATCACTTGGTGCTTGCGAACCACGCCTCATGGGCAACATGACTAAAACTCCGTTCTCCGGAACAATGGAACGCGCTACTGACACATTGGAAATAATACATACCGATGTATGCGATCCAATGAGTGTTGAGGCTGGTGGCGGGTATTGCTATTTTCTAACCTTCACAGATGATTTGAGCAGATATGAGTATATCTACTTAATGAAACATAAGTCTGAAATGTTTGAAAAGTTCAAAGATTTTCAGAGTGAAGTGGAAAATCATCATAACAAGAAAATAAAGTTTCTACGATCTGATCGTGGAGGCGAATATTTGAGCTACGAGTTTGGTCTTCATTTGAAACAATGTGGAATAGTTTCGCAACTCACGCCATCTGGAACACCACAGCATAATGGTGTGTCTGAACGTTGTAACCATACTTTATTGGATATGGTGTGATCTATGATGTCTCTTACTGATTTACCGCTATCGTTTTGGGGTTATTCTTTAGAGACGGTTGCTTTCACATTAAATAGGGCACCATCGAAATCCGTTGAGACGACACCATATGAATTGTGGTTTAGCAAGAAAACCAAGTTTTCATTTCTTAAAGTTTGGGGTTGCGATTCTTATGTGAAAAAGATTCAACCTGATAAGATCAAACCCAAATCGGAGAAGTGCGTCTTCATAGGATACATAAAGGAAACTGTTGGGTACACCTTCTATCACAGATCCGAAGGAAAGATATTCGTTGCTAAGAATGGATCCTTTCTAGAGAAGGAGTTTGTCTCGAAAGAAGTGAGTGTGAGGAAAGTAGAACTTGGTGAGGTAATTGTACCTTCTCCCGAATTGGAAAAGTAGTTCATCACAGAAATTAGTTCCAGTGATTCCTACACCAATTAGTGAGGAAGCTAATGATGATGATCATGAAACTTCAGATAAAGTTACTACCAAACCTCGTAGGTCAACCAGAGTATGATTTGCACCAGAGTGGTATGATAATCCTATTCTGGAAGTCATGTTACTAGATAATGATGAACCTACGAACTATGAGGAAGCGATGATGAGCCCAGATTCCGCAAGATGGCTTGAGGCCATGAAATCTGAGATGGTATCCATGTATGAGAACAAAGTGTGGACATTGGTGGACTTGCCCGATGATCGGCAAGCCATAGAAAATAAATGGATCTTCAAGAAGAAGACTGACGCTGACGGTAATTAATGTTACTGTCTACAAAAGCTCGACTTATTGCGAAAGATTTTCGACAAGTTCAATGAGTTGACTATGATGAGACCTTCTCACGCGTAGCGATGCTTAAGTCTATCTGAATCATGTTAGCAATTGCCGCATATTATGATTATGAAATTTGGCAAATGGATGTCAAAACTGCATTCCTTAATGGATTTCTTAAAGAAGAGTTGTATATGATGCAACCAGAAGGTATTGTCGATCCAAAAGGTGCTAACGAAGTGTGCAAGCTCCAGTGATCCATTTATGGACTGGTGTAAGCCTCTCGGAGTTGGAGTATACGCTTTGATAATGTGATCAAAGCGTATGGTTTTATACAGACTTTTGGAGAAGCCTGTATTTACAAGAAAGTGAGTGGGAGCTCTGTAGCATTTCTAATATTATATTCGGATGACATATTGTTGATTGGAAATAATACAGAATTTCTGAATAGCATAAAAGGATACTTGAATAAGAATTTTTCAATGAAAGACCTCAGTGAAGCTGCTTACATATTGGGCATCAAGATCTATAGAGATAGATCAAGACACTTAATTGGACTTTCACAAAGCACATACCTTGATAAAGTTTTGAAGAAGTTTAAAATGGATCAGTCAAATAAAGGGTTCTTGCATGTGTTACGAGGTGTGAAGTTGAGTCAGACTCACTACCCGACCACTGCAGAAGATAGAGAGAAAATGAAAGTCATTCCCTATGCTTCAGCCATAGGTTCTATCATGTATGCTGATACGTCCATTTTGCATCATGCTTTTATATCGGTATTTATTGCATTATGGGCTGTTATTTCACGTTATGTCACAATACTTATGGCTATTCTCTCTTATTTTACAAGGTTTACATGAAGAGGGAGAATGCCGGCAGCTGGAATTCTGGGCTGGAAAAGGAGCAAATATTGAAGGACTATTCTGCGCAACTCCAAAAGTCCTGAAACTCCACGGAATACCTTAAAATAAATAAAGAAAAATTGTCACCAAAGTTGAAGGCCAGGGGCCCACACCCTGCTCACAAGGGTGGGGGGGCGCCCCCCTGGGCGCGCCCCCTACCTCGTGGGCCCCTGGTGGCTCTCCGACGCCCGTCTTCTCCCATATGAAGTCTTTCAATGAGAAAAAAATAGGAGAGAACCTTTCCGGACGAGACTTCGCCGCCATGAGGCGGAACCTTGGCGGAACCAATCTAGGGCTCCGGCAGAGCTGTTCTTCCGGGGACACTTCCCTCCGGGAGGGGGAAATCATCACCATCGTCATCACCAACGCTCCTCTCATCGGGAGAGGGCAATCTCCATCAACATCTTCACCAGCACCATCTCATCTCCAAACCCTAGTTCATCTCTTGTATCCAATTCTTGTCTCCAAGTCCGGGATTGGTGCTAGTAGGTTGCTAGTAGTGTTCATTACTCCTTGTAGTTGATGCTAGTTGGTTTATTTGGTGGAAGATCATATGTTCAGATCCTTTATGCACATTATATCCCCTCTGATTATGAACATGAATATGCTTTGTGAGTAGTTACGTTTGTTCCTGAGGACAAGGGAGAAGTCTTGCTATTAGTAGTCATGTGAATTTGGTATTCGTTCGATATTTTGATAATATGTATGTTATCTAACCTCCAGTGGTGTTATGTGAACATCGACTACATAACACTTCACCATTATTTGGGCCTAGTGGAAGGCATTGGGAAGTAATAAGTAGATGACGGGTTGCTAGAGTGACAGAATCTGAAACCCTAGTTTATGCGTTGCTTCGTAAGGGGCTGATTTGGATCCATATGTTTCATGCTATGGTTAGGTTTACCTTAATACTTTTGTTGTAGTTGCGGATGCTTGCAATAGAGGTTAATCAGAAGTGGGATGCTTGTCCAAGTAAGGGCAGTACCCAAGCACCGGTCCACCCACATATCAAGTTATCAAAGTACCGAACGCGAATCATATGAGCGTGATGAAAACTAGCTTGAAGATATTTCCATGTGTCCTCGGGAGCGCTTTTCCTATTATAAGAGTTTGTCCAGGCTTGTCCTTTGCTACAAAAAGGATTGGGCCACCTTGCTGCACTTTATTTACTTTTGTTACTTGTTGCTCATTACCATTTATCTTATCACAAAACTATCTGTTACCACTTATTTCAGTACTTGCAGAGAATACCTTGCTAAAAACCGCTTATCATTTCCTTATGCTCCTCGTTGGGTTCGACACTCTTACTTATCGGAAGGACTACGATAGATCCCCTATACTTGTGGGTCATCATATGCAATGATGTGTACCAGACCTGATGTGTGCCTTGCTATAAGTATAGCAGGGAGGTACCAAAGTAATCCAGGAGTGGATCACGGGACAGCGGTCAAGAACATCCTGAAATACCTAAAAAGGACTAAGGATATGTTTCTCGTTTATGGAGGTGACAAAGAGCTTTTCGTAAATGGTTACGTCGATGCAAGCTTTGACACTAATCTGAATGACTCTTAGTAACAAACCGGATACATATTTATATTGAATGGTGGAGTTGTCAGTTGGTGCAAATCCAAGCAGAGCGTCGTGGCGGGATCTACGTGTGAAGCGGAGTACATAGTTGCTTCGGAAGCAGCAAATGAAGGAGTCTGGATGAAGGAGTTCATATCCGATCTAGGTGTAATACCTAGTGCATCAGGTCCAATGAAAATCTTTTGTGACAATACTGGAGTAATTGCCTTGGCAAAGGAATCCAGATTTCACAAGAGAACCAAACACATCAAGAGACGCTTAAATTCCATCCGCCATCAAGTCAAGGTGGGAGACATAGAGATTTGCAAGATACACACCAATTTGAATGTTGCAGACCCGTTGACTTAGCCTCTTCCACGAGAAAAACATGATCACCACCAAGACTCCATGGGTGTTAGAATCATTACTTTGTAATATTTATTGACTCTAGTGCAAGTGGCAGACTGAAAGAAATATGCCCTAGAGGCAATAATAAAGTTGTTATTTATATTTCCTTATATCATGATAAATGTTTATTATTCATGCTAGAATTGTACTAACCGGAAACTTAGTACATGTGTGAATACATAGACAATACATAGTGTCCCTAGTATGCCTCTACTTGACTAGCCGATTAATCAAAGATGGTTATGTTTCCTAACCATAGGCATGTGTTATCATTTGATGAACGGGATCACATCATTAGAGAATGATGTGATGGACAAGACCCATCCGTTAGCTTAGCATTATGATCGTTACAGTTTTATTCCTATTGCTTTCTTCATGACTTATACATGTACCTCTGACTATGAGATTGTGCAACTCCCGAATATTGGAGGAACACCTTGTGTGCTATCAAACATCACAAAGTAATTGGGTGATTGTAAAGATACTCTACAGGTGTCTCCAAAGGTGTTTGTTGGGTTGGCATAGATCAAGATTAGGATTTGTCACTCCGTGTATCGGAGAGGTACCTATGGGCCCTCTCGGTAGCGCTCATCACTATAAGCCTTGCAAGCAATCTGACTAATGAGTTAGTTGCAGGATGTAGCATTATGGAATGAGTAAAGAGACTTGCCAATAACGAGATTGAACTAGGTATGATGATACCGACGATCGAATCTCGGGCAACTAACATACCGATGACAATGGGAACAACGTATGTTGTTGTGCGGTTTGACCGATAAAGATCTTCATAGAATATGTAGGAGCTAATATGAGCATCTAGGTTCCGCTATTGTTTATTGATCAGGGATGTGTCTCGATCATGTCTACATAGTTCTCGAATCCGTAGGGTCCGCACACTTAACGTTCGATGACGATTTGTATTATGAGTTATGTGTTTTTATGACCGAAGTTTGTTCGGAGTCCCGGATGAGATCACAGACATGACGAGGAGTCTCGAAATGGTCGAGAGGTAAAGATTGATATATTGGAAGGTTATATATGGACAACCGAATGGTTCCGATGAAGATCGGGGATTTTTTGGAGTACCGGGAGGTTACCGGGACCCCCGGGAAAGTTATTGGGCCTATCGGGCCATAGTGAAGGAGAGGAGGCAGGCCACGGGAGGAAAGAGGTTCAAATACCACAGCATGTAACAGATGAATCGTTTTTGTCCTAATGCAGTATAAGAGAGGAGGAGCGAGAGAGTGGGATTGTATCGAAATGAACAAGGGGTTTTTGCTTGCCTGGCACTCCTGAAGATAGTATAGTTCTTCATCAGTGTCATCAATATCATTGTCGGAACCACGTCTACCGAGAGGGGACAATTACAGGCAACAGAAAAGGAACACAATCAATGCAATGCAACTATATGATGCATGATCATGACATGGCAAAATGTTGTTATTTGAGCTAATGCAACTAGCAAAAGGTTAAATGAAGTTGGTTTTAACCCTAGGTTCACATTCAAACTCCATATGTTAATATTCAAATGCCCTTTATTTGTTTTGTCCAATTCAGCAGCTATAAGTCACTACAAGGGAAAACCCTAGTAGTAGCGCGGGTTTTGAGGCTAGCAGTAGCGCGGGTGGCCGCGCTGCTAATAAGGCGCTACAGCTAACTCATAGTAGTAGCGCGGCCCTAACCCGCGCTACTACTATTGACGATATCAGCAGCACTTTCTAGGAACGCGCTACTATTAACTAGCTGTAGCGATTTCGCCATCCCTCGCTACTGCTATATCTTTCATCATTTTCCCATTACCCCTTTCCCTCTTAGTTTCCCTTTCAGATACCAGATACTAGGTACTGCTAGTAGATATCAAATTCATAAACCATTACTAGGTAGTACTCCCTTCGTTCCAAATTACTCGTCGTGGTTTTAGTTCAAACCACAACGAGTAATTTGGAACGAAGGGAGTACTAGATAACAATTTCATGCATAGTCAACATGCATCCTCAAGCAGTACAAGGTCATATCAACAGCCATCATCATATGTAGTTCTAGATGATATCGACGACGATCATCATATGTAGTTCTAGATGATATAGCCACACACACATATGTAGTTCTAGATGATATAGCCACACACACACATATGTAGTTCTAGATGATATCGAAGACAATCATCATCCTCAAGCATGGGCGGTTGGTGTTCCTGATAGTAATTAGGATGGCCTGTCCAACACGAAGATTCTTGCAATCGAGGAATTTCTTCCACCCAACCGAGTTTAAGTTTGTGCGACCGTCCGTGTCCACACGGTAAGTACAGGTTGTGACGGAGCCCCTTGCAGTAAGGTGTAGTCCAGCTGAGCCTTCTTCATCAGGCTTGATACCATTACTCACAGATATGCTCTTTGCCAATTTCTGAATAAGAAAAACATATCAATTAATAAATAGCCTCGCAAATAAGTACATATGGATTATCTACACTATTAATAGTTTCCTTAGATTCTACACTAATAAGCATGTGATCGAACTCTACACTAAAACATATCATCGACTAGATTCCACACAACATACCATATCATTGGACTGTACACTAAGTAATTCATCGGATAATTTGCATTTGTAAGTATAACATACCATATTATGTCGATCAACCATGGTATTTGTCAAGCGGGTCACGAATGGCACCCCGACAAAGTCAGCACGTGGCGGAATTATGTCCCACAGGTTGGACACCTCCTCCTCACTCAGCCTTGTTCTTTGAGCTACGATGGCTTCATGAAGTGGGTCCTCATCATCTTCATCGAGTGGGTCCTCATTATCTTCATCATCTTCATCATCTTTGTCATCTTCATCATCTTCCACCAGGTTGAGATAAATGACAGCTAGCTTGGGTCTTTCTGCTCGGAAGGAGAAGCTGATCAACTCACCACCAGTAAGACGCATGCGAGCGACGAAACGGGCCCATCCATCACCTCCAATCTGCAACATATTGCGTCCTTTCTCGACCTCCATAGTGTACGGCCCCCCAGGAGCCTCAAATGTCACGGTGTCTCCTGTCAGCTTGTTGAATTTCAACCTCACATTGCATGGGACGACCTGTGTAAAATAAGAAAAATGACACAATGTAGTAATGCCAACACTAAAAATAAAATAGTTATTACATTTCATCTAATTTCTTACCGCCGCATGACGAAAACTTGGCTGGAAGTAGATGCCGAACAGCTTGCCAGTTGCAAGGCTGCTAGCGCATCTTGACTTGCACAGTCGACATAGTGGTGGTGGTGGTGGTGCCATTTTTCCTAAAGCAATATGAGCAAAGGATTAACGATCAACTAAATCAAAATGTTCATATCAACTAAATCAAAATGTTGCATATGAACTAGCCTACTAAATCAACTAAATCAAAATGTTCTAAGTCAACTAAATCAACTAGCCTACTAAATCAACTAAATCAAAATGTTCTAAATCAACTAAATCAACTAAATCAAAATGTTCTAAATCAACTAAATGAACTAGCCGACTAAATCAACTAAATCAAAATGTTCTAAGTCAACTAAATCAACTAAATGAATTAGCCTACTAAATCAACTGAATCAAAATGTTCTAAGTCAACTAAATCAAATAGCCTACTAAATCAACTAAATTATATCAACTAAATCAAAATATTGCATATGAGTTGGAGGGAGAAGGAGGGGCGACTCGAGGAGGGAGAAGAGAGTAGGATGGAGGAGGAAGGCGGAGCGAGGAGGGGCCGACTGGCACGGCCAGTTGAGGGAGGACGGAGGAGGAAGGAGGAGCGAGGAGGGGCCGGCCGGCGCGGCCAGTTGAGGAAGGACGGAGGATAAAGGCGGAGCGAGGAGGGGCCGGCCAGCGGCGAGTGGAGAGGGAGGATGGAGGAGGAGGCCGGTACCGAGTCCAACAAGGAGGAGGAGGTGACGGCGCGCGGCGCAGACGGAGGAGGGGCGACAGGGGTGGACCGGCGCGCGACGCAGGCGGAGAGGATTGAGTGGTTGTGTGAGTGGATCGGATAGAGGAGATGGGGAGATGAATGGCTTAGCAGTAGCACGCTTTAGGAAAAGACGCTACTGCTAAGCTATCTAGCAGCAGCGCCTTTCACAATAAAGCGCTACTCTACGGGTCAGCATGTAAAAATATACTTTGTTCAATATATCAAAAATACATTGATCATCAACGATCTTTTTGTGTACAATCTGATTTGTCAATATGAGTCCTCACCGGTTTAGGAACAGGTGAAGACTCATATTGCAGCCACAAATTCTACACATAGAGTTCAATGAAGATCAATTGCTTCCCAAAGTTTGAGAAGTAACATATTTAAGGTGGTAGAAACTCTCATCACGGAGCGAGGTGGGACTAAATTTTTGTAGGAAACTTAGCAGTAGCGCTTATCTGAGAAAAGCGCTGCTACTATGCTAAGTAGCAGTAGCGCGCGTCGCTATAACGCGTTGCTGCTATAACTAGCCTCGCGGCGGCCTCGTGGGAATTATAGCAGCAGCGCATCTTTGAGAGGATGCGCTACTGCTATATTTGTTTCAGCAGCGAGTTTCGTCTGGGTGCGCTACTACTAGTTAGCAGTAGCGAGTTATTTTGAAGCGCGCTGCTGATAAGATTCTGTGTATAGGCTTTTCCCTAGTAGTGAGTTGCTCCAACATGCATGAAAATGGTACAAATGGATAGATTGGGTTTTTCTGATCATTTTTCATATATAAATTATTTCATTTGGAGTTATAGATTAATTTCTATGATTTTTGAAGTTTATAACAATTTCTGGAATTTTCTGAATTAAGTTTAATTTAGAAAATACTTTACTGCACCAGCACTGTGTCACTGTGACGTCAGCAGGTCAACAGACCGGTCCAGGTCAAACCTGACGTGTGGGGCCCACACGTCAGTGACTCAGTTAGTTAACTAAGTAATTAGGGTTAATTAGAAACTAATATTAACCTTGACCAGGGCTGGGCCCACATGTCAGCGACCCACGGGGTCAAACCCTGGTCAACTAGGTCAAATCACCAGTATTTAGGCGCCGGCAACGTCTACACACGGTGGAGCGGCGCGAGAATCATGCTCCGGCGACCAAACGGATGGCGGAGGCCATCTACGTGAAGATGGGAGCGAGCGGCATCCAGTGGTGGTGGTGGTTGGACTCGGGGTGGCCGGAAACAGCGACGCGACGACTTTGGTGGCTGCCAGAGCTCGGGCGAGCTCGGAGTCGTTGCTAGGATGGGCGTGGAGGCGTGGGGTTGGCCCCTACATGCTCTACGCGACGTGGTGAGCAGAACGGACATGTCAGCTAAGTCGTTGCGTGGCCGGAGTCACGTCGGTCGCGAGCACAGGTGGCGGCGCGTGTGGTTGAGATCGGCGTGGTGTGTGTGGTTTGTGGCAGCGAGAATGGAGAGGGGGAGAATGCGAAGCAGCTCACAGTGGTCACGATGAGCGGGTCGGCGAGGTCGGGTGGGAACTGGGGTGGTCGGGGCGGCGAAAGGGATCTCCAGCAACGCGAGGTCCGAGACAGCTCACTGGAGGCTGTGCAGGGCGAGCGAGCGCTCGGGGCTCGGTCGAGGCGAAGCAGCAGACGAGGCGAAGCGCGTAGACACGGCGAGCCGATGAGAAGGCGGCGGTGGCTGCGGTTATTTCGATGGCGCGGGGCGCGGCTGCGTCGACCATGGTGGGAGAGAGCGATGGAGAGGACAGGGGGGAAGTGAGGTGTCGGGGAGGTCGGGGCGACACTGAGGAGGTCCTTCGTGGCGTCGAAGTGGTGTCCAGGCAAGCAAACGAGTAGGGTGGTGGCATGGCGAACTCGGGCGCGCGGGCGCGCACCTCCCTGCCTACCTGGTGAGAGGAAGCAGGTGACTGGCACGGGCCAGCACAGTGCTGGGCTGACCAGTGGGTGATAACCCACAAGTGTAGGGGATCGCAACAGCTTTTGAGGGTAAAGTATGCAACCCAAATTTATTGATTCGAGACAAGGGGAGCCAAAGAATATTATTGAGTATTAGGAGTTGAGTTGTCAATTCAACCACACCCGGATAACTTAGTATCTGCAGCAAAGTATTTAGTAGCAAAGTGATATGATAATAAAGGTAACAGTGGCAAAAGTAAAGATAATAGTTTTGTAATAGTTGTAACAGTAGCAACGGAAAAGTAAATAAGTGAAGCACACTATGTGAAAAGCTCTTAGGCATTGGATCAGTGATGGATAATTATGTCGGATGTGATTCCTCATGTAATAGCTATATGATAGGGTGACACAGAACTAGCTCTAGTTCATCAATGTAATGTAGGCATGTATTCCGAATATAGCCATACGTGCTTATGGAAAAGAACTTGCATGACATCTTTTGTCCTACCCTCCCGTGGCAGCGGGGTCCTAGCGGAAACTAAGGGATATTAAGGCCTCCTTTTAATAGAGAACCGGAACAAAGCATTAATACATAGTGAATACATGAACTCCTCAAACTATGGTCATCACCGAGAAGTATCCCGAATATTGTCACTTCGGGGGTGTTGGATCATAACACATAATAGGTGACTATAGACTTGCAAGATAGGATCAAGAACACACATATATTCATGAAAACATAATAGGTTCAGACCTGAAATCATGGCACTCGGGCCCTAGTGACAATCATTAAGCATAGCAAAGTCATAGCAACATCAATCTCAGAACATAGTGGATACTAGGGATCAAACACTAACAAAACTAACTTGATTACATGGTAAATCTCATCCAACCCATCACCGTCCAGCAAGCCTACGATGGAATTACTCACGCACGGCGGTGAGCATCATGAAATTGGTGATGGAGGATGGTTGATGATGATGATGGCAACGAGTCCCCCTCTCCGGAGCCCCGAACGGACTCCAGATCAGCCCTCCCGAGAGAAATTAGGGCTTGGCGGCGGCTCCGTATCATAAAACGCGATGAAATGTTCTCTTTGATTTTTTCTCTGCGAAACGGAATATAAGGAGTTGGAGTTGAGGTCGGTGGAGCGTCAGGGGGCCCACGAGACAGGGGGGCGCGGCCCCCACCCTCATGGACAGGGCGTGGGGCCCCTGGTGTTGATTCTTTCGCCAGTATTTTTTATATTTTCCAAAACGTGCCTCCGTGGATTTTCAGGTCATTCCGAGAACTTTTGTTTTCTACACATAAAACGACATCATGGCAGTTCTGCTGAAAATAGCGTCAGTCCGGGTTAATTTCATTCAAATCATGCAAGTTAGAGTCCAAAACAAGGGCAAAAGTGTTTGGAAAAGTAGATACGTTGGAGACGTATCAACTCCCCCAAGCTTAAACCTTTGTTTGTCCTCAAGAAATTCAGTTGATAAACTGAAAGTGATAAAGAAAAACTTTTACAAACTCTGTTTGCTCTTGTTGTTGGAAACATGTAAAGCCAGCATTCAGATTTCAGCAAATATTATGAACTAACCATACTCACAATAACACCTAGGTCTCACAATTACTCATATCAATAGCATAATCAGCTAGCGAGCCATAATAATAAAACTCGGATGACAACACTTTCTCAAAACAATCATAACATGATATAACAAAATGGTATCTCGCTAGCCCTTTCTGAGACCGCAAAACATAAATGCAGAGAACCTTTAAAGATCAAGGACTGCCTAAACATTGTAATACGTGGTAAAAGAGATCCAGTCAAGTCATACCCAATATAAACCAATAGTAATGAATGCAAATGACAGTGTGCTCTCCAGCGGGTGCTTTCTAATAAGAGGGATGATGACTCAACATAAAAGTAAACAGGTAGGCCCTTCATAGAGGGAATCAGGGATTTGTAGAGGTGCCAGAGCTCAATTTTAAAATTGAGATTAAATAACATTTTGAGCGGCATACTTTCGCTGTCAACGCAACAACTATGAGATGGTTGTATGTTCCATACTACATGCATTATAGGCAGTTCCCAAACAGAATGGTAAAAGTTTATACTCCCCCAGCACCAACAAGTATCAATCCATGGCTTGCTCGAAACAACGAGTGCCTCCAACTAACAACAGCCCTGGGGGAGTTTTGTTTAATTATATTGATTTGCTTTGTTCTTTTTGGATCATGGGACTGGGCATCCCGGTTACCGGCCCTTTCTCGTGAATGAGGAGCGGAGTCCACTCCTCTTGAGAATAAGACACCTAGCATGGAAGATATAGGCATCCCTGGTTGAAACATGAGCTGCTCGAGCATACAAAACATAATTTCATTTGAAAGTTTGGAGTTTGGCACATACAAATTTACTTGGAACGGCAGGTAGATACCGCATATAGGAAGGTATGGTGGACTCATATGGAACAACTTTGGGGTGTAAGGAGTTTGGATGCACAAGCAGTATTCCCGCTAAGTACAGGTTAAGGCTAGCAGAAGACTGGGAAGCGACCAACTGAGAGAGCGACAACAGTCATAAACATGCATTAAAATTAATTCACACCGAGTACAAGCATGAGTAGGATATAATCCACCATGAACATAAATATCAAGAAGGCTATGTTGATTTGTTTCAACTACATGTGTGAACATGTGCCAAATTGAGTCACTCAATTCATTCAAAGGAGGATACCATCCCATCATACCACATCATAATCATTCTAATAGCATGTTGGCACGCAAGGTAAACCATTATAACTCATAGCAAATCAAGCATGGCACAAGCGACTATAATCTCTAAATGTCATTGCAAATATGTTTACTTCATAATAAGCTAAATCAGGAATGATGAACTTATCATATTTACAAAAACAAGAGAGATCGAGTTCATACCAGTTTCTCCCATATCAACCAGTCCATCATATATCGTCATTATTGCCTTTCACTTGCACGACCGAACGAGGTGTATAATAATAATAGTGCACGTGTATTGGACTAAGCTGGAATCTGCAAGCATTCAACTCAAGAGAGAAGACAAAGTGATATGGGCTCTAAGTTAAATAAACAATCATGCATATGAGAGTCACTAAACATTTTCAATATGGTCTTCTACTCTCGACCCCCAAAGGAAAGAAAAGAAAATAAAACTGTTTACACGGGAAAGCTCCCAACAAGTAAGAAGAATAACGAGAAATCTTTTTGGGTTTTTTTATTTTAATTTCTACTACAAACATGGAAATTAAAGTAACTATTTTTTTTGGTTTTCCTTAAGGTTTATCAAACACACAAGAAGAAAGCTAGAAAAAGAAATTTAAACTAGCATGGATAATACAATGAAAGAGTATGAGCACCGACGACTAGAATAGTGTGTGAACATCAATGTAAAGTTTGTGAGAAATATGTACCCCCCCAAGCTTAGGCTTTTGGCCTAAGTTGGTCTAGTGCCAAGGACCGCTGCTACTCTCCCCGGTGTACTGGGAGGTGTAATCAGGATACCACTGGCTGGCCATCTCCGGGTCCCGCTGGTAAGATGATGCACGATAAGGGTCGAGTGCAGGTTTCGGCTTAGGCTCAGGTTCTGGAGTGGATGCTTGGCCTCAATGAGCGTACACCACTTCCAGCGTGACAAGAAAATTATCTGCAGTCAAATCAAACAACAGAGGCGCATGCAAAATAATAGTCTCATTGTGTTTCTTATTAAATCTCAGGTTATACAAGAGCATCTTATCTTTGTTGTCAACAATGAACTCGTGTGCTACCATGCTCTTGTAATCTAAAATGTAAGGAGGCAATTTTGTCTCCTCTTTCTCATGGTGCCTAATAGGTATCTCAAAATATCTAGCAAGACGTGCAGCATAGATACCTCCAAAGATGGGGCCTTTTGTACAATTCAGGCTTAGCCGTTTAGCAATGACGGCCCCCATACTAAACTATTATCTCCAAACAAGGCATGGTGAAGAATGATAATATCAGGAACATTGAAGTTTCCACTATTTCCACGACCAATCAAGCATCTACTAGCAAATATGGCAAAGTAGCATAAAACAGGAAAGTGTATGCTAGAGATTCTCGCATCGGAACCCTTCTTTGGATTCCCTACAGTGATAGTGTTGACAAAGCCATTCACATCTTTACGATGGGGTTCCTCTAATTTTCCCTCAAAGTGTATCCTACATACCGCGCAAAAATTACGTAAAGACATTTCCTTGAATTCATCATATAAATGAAATGATACTAAAGGAAGTGACTTCTTAGGATAATAATAAAAGTTTTGCACGGATAATTCAGAAAACAGACGGATAATACTATTTTTGCTTTAGTTATTCTAAATAACAGAAAGTAAAAAGAGGGTACAAAAGGTTGTACCTTCTAGTTTCATCCATCTCATGATCATCAAAATGAATCCACTAACAAGGTTGATCAAGTCTTGTTAACAAACTCATTCCGAATAACACGGAACCGGAGAAATTTCAAATAACACTAAGTTACCTCAACGGGGATATGAACATCCCCAATAATAAGAATATCATACTTTTTCTTGACAGTAGGGAGAGGAAATTCAAAACCTCCAATAATAATAGTCAAAACTTTTCCATGGAATTGATGCTATGAACTTGAGATGTTTTCCTCGGAAAGTGTACCGTATGCTCATTAGCATTAACATGAAAAGTGACATTTGCAACCACAACAGGCACATCCTCACAAATATCGATAGGTATAGCAGTTGATTTATCAGCCATTTGCAAAGATATTTTAGTAGCTGTCAACTTATTCAATTCAAGGCTACGATATAAAGAGAGAGGCATAACACTGACACCGGCTCCAAGATCACATAAAGCAGTTCTAACATAATATCTTTTAATGGAGCATGGTATAGTTGGTACCCCCGATCTCCAAGTTTCTTTGGTATTCTACCCTTAAAAGTGTAATTAGCGAGCATGGTGGAAATTTCAGCTTCCAGTATCTTTCTTTTGTTTGTAATGATATCCTTCATATATTTAGCATAAGGATTTACTTTAAGCATATCAGTTAAGCGCATACGTAAGAAGATAGGTCTAATAAATTCAGCAAAGAGCTCAAAATCCTCATCATCCTTTGTCTTGGATGGTTTAGGAGGGAAGGGCATGGGTTTTTGAACCCACGGTTCTCTTTCTCTACCGTGCTTCCTAGCTACAAAATCTCTTTTATCATAACATTGATTCTTTGATTGTGGGTTATCAAGATCAACAGAAGGTTCAATCTCTACTTCATTGTTTTTTCTAGGTTGAGAATCAACATGAACATTTTCATTAACATTATCACTAGGTTCATGTTCATCACCTGATTGTGTTTCAGCATCAGAGATAGAAATATCATCGGGATTCTCAGGTGTGTCTATAACAGGTTCACTAGAAGCATGCAAAGTCCTATCGTTTTTCTTTTTCTTCTTTTTAGAAGAACTAGGTGCCTCTAAATTGTTTCTCTGAGAATCTTGCTTGATCCCCTTAGTGTGGCCTTCAAGATACAAAGGTTCCTGAGTCATTCTACCAGTTCTAGTAGCCACTCTAATAGCAAAGTCAGGTTTATTATTTAATTCATCAAGAAAAACATTTTGAGCTTTAAATACTTGCTCAGCTTGAGTAGCAACCATAGAAGCATATTTGCTAACGAGTTTAAGTTCACCTTCAACTCTAGCCATATAATCACTCAAGTGTCCTATCTCGAAAGCGTTATTCTTTAATTCTCTACCAACATAAGCATTAAAACTTTCTTGTCTAGCCATAAAGTCATCAAATTCATCTAAGCATGGGCTATGAAATTGAGTAGAGGGAATTTCAACTTTATCATATCTATAGAGAGAATTTACCTTTACTACCTGTGTCGGGTTATCAAGACAATGTGATTCTTCAACAGGCGGTATATTAAGACCATGTATTTCTTCAATAGGTGGTAAATTCTTAACATCTTCAGCTTTTATACCTTTTTCTTTCATTAATTTCTTTGCCTCTTGCATATCTTCAGGACTGAGAAATAAAACATCTCTCTTCTTCGGAGTGGGTTTAGGAATAGGCTCAAGAGTTGGCTCAATTGGTTCAGGAATTGCCTCAGGGATTGGCTCAGGAAGAGTCCAATTATTTTCATTAGTCAACATATTATTCAATAGTAATTCAGCTTCGTCGACTATTCTTTCCCTGAAAACACAACTAGCACAACTATCCAAATAGTCCTTGGAAGCATCGGTTAGTCCATTGTAAAAGATATCAAGTATTTCATTTTTGTTAAGAGGATTATCAGGCAAAGCATTAAGTAATCGAAGAAGCCTCCCCCAAGATTGTGGGAGACTCTCTTATTTGATTTGCACAAAATTATATATTTCCCGCAAGGCAGCTTGTTTCTTATGAGCAGGGAAATATTTAGCAGAGAAGTAATAAATCATATCCTGGGGACTATGCACACAACCAGGATTAAGAGAATTAAACCAAGTCTTAGCATCACCTTTTAATGAGAATGGAAATATCTTAAGGATATAATAGTAGCAAGACTTCTCATCATTAGTAAACAGGGTGGCTATATTATTTAACTTTGTAAGATGTGCCACAACATTTCAGATTCAAGGCCATAAAAAGGATCAGATTCAACAAAAGTAATGATTTCAGGATCAACAGAGAATTCATAATCCTTATCAGTAACACAGATAGGTGAAGTAGCAAAAGCAGAGTCAGGTTTCATTCTAGCATTAAGAGATTGCTGCTTTCATTTAGCTAATAATTTTTTAAGATCATATCTATCTTTACAAGCAAAGATAGCTCTAGCAGCTTCCTCTTCCATAACATAACCCTTAGGAACAATAGGTAATTCATAATCAGGGGAGAACTTTCATCATCACTATCATCAATAATAGCATCTTCAATAATTTCATTCTCTCTAACCCTAGCAACTTTTTCATCAAGAAATTCACCTAATGGCAAAGTAGTATCACGCACAGAAGTAGTTTCATCACAAGTATCATGCATAGCAGAAGTGGCATCATCAATAACATGTGACATATCAGAATTCAAGAAGTAGCAGGTTTAGGTGTTGCAAGCTTACTAATAACAGAAGGAGAATCTAGTGCAGAGCTAGATGGCAATTCCTTACCTCCCCTCGTAGTTGAGGGTAAAATCTTGGTTCTTTCGTCTTTCAAGTTCCTCATAGTGATCAACTGATATAAATCCCAAGTGACTCAAAGAATAGAGCTATGCTCCCCGGCAACGGCGCCAAAAATTAGTATTGATAACCCACAAGTGTAGGGGATCACAAGAGCTTTCGAGGGTAAAGTATTCAACCCAAATTTATTGATTCGACACAAGGGAAGCCAAAGAATATTATTGACTATTAGCAGTTGAGTTGTCAATTAAACCACACCTGGATAACTTAGTATCTGCAGCAAAGTATTTAGTGGCATAGTGGTATGATAATAAAGGTAACAGTGGCAAAAGTAAAGATAATAGTTTTGTAATAGTTGTAACAGTAGCAATGGAAAATTAAATAAGCGAAGCACAATATGTGAAAAGCTCGTAGGCATTGGATCAGTGATGGATAATTATGTCGGATGCGATTCCTCATGTAATAGCTAAAACATAGGGTGACACAGAACTAGCTCCAGTTCATTAATCTAATGTAGGCATGTATTCCAAATATAGTCATACACTACGGGAAACAGGGAATTTGCCATCAGCCAGCTCTTTGCCATATGCCAGCTGATGGCAAAGAACGTCTTTGCCATCTGCTTATAAAAAACAGATGGCAAAGAACTGACAGATGGCAAAGAACATGGTAGCCATCAGCCAATTATTTGCCATCTGCTAGTGGATGGCAAATAATCTTTGCCATGTGCCAGTAGATGGCAAAGAGGTTGGCAAATCCTATGGCTGTCAAGAGTCTGACGGCGTACCAGCCCCGCCTCTTTGCCATCTGCCAGTAGACGGCAAAGATTCTTTGCCATCTGCTGGCAGATGGCAAAGAGATGGGGTTATTTTTTCTAGGTAAAAATAATTGTGGGGTTATCCCCTCCCTCTCTCCCCACCCATGCAGGTAAAAAAACACACGTTCGCATCTCATCCACACACCCCGAATAGCCCATCGATGGCGCTCTAGGCTCGCCGGCCGCCTCACTCCCCCGCCCCGTCGCCGGCCCTCCCCCGCCCCATCGCCGGCCGCCTCACTCCCCCGCCCCGTCGCTGGCCCTCCCCCGCCACCCTGTCACCGGCCACGTCGCTCCCCCGCCCTGTCACCG
>NC_057807.1:240724562-240762999 GCF_018294505.1 Triticum aestivum
ACCGGCCGCGTCGCTCCCCCGCCCCGTCGCCAGCCCTCCCCCGTCCATGTCCTACCTGACTGCACCAGCTCTGCCCCATCTCCTTCCTATGAGGAGAAAAGGTCAGTCCCATCTCCTTCCTGTGAGGAGAAAAGGTCAGTCCCATCTCCTTCCTCTTGACATATACTGAACTAGAGGGATACACGCGCTGGGTTTTTATGTCTAGCTGGGTTTTCCTGGGTTTGGTTCTTGGTTCATCCGGTTTGGTCTTGCAATTTTCAAAAAACATAAACAGCGCCTCAATCCTCTTCTGAGTGGATCTATGGATAAGAGAGTCTGTAAACAAACAACTCATTAAAGAGAAGTTAGCATTACACTGGTGAACCAACAGAATCCATGTATACATTAAAGAAAAGTTTGCATTAAACAACTCATATTTTTGCTACTTTGCTGGACTACACAGTAGCCTCGTGGACAACTGCATGGTTGCCCGGCGAACACTGTGTTTCCTGTTGTTTGACAGAGTACAGCCACAAAGAAACTTGAGTAACCGGTGAACTTTTCTCGCAAAATATGATATAACATGCATCTCTGCCAAAGCAAACCGATTAAAAGCATGATCATAATAAGACGAAATCTTTAACTACAACGCAATAAGACAAATCTCTGAGCACCTCTTTCAGAAGATAAGGCTTGCGAATATCTGCCTCAAACTTGACACACTTAGCTTTTAAATACCACTCATAGCTGCAAGTTCATCTGAACCAACCAAACCTGCCATCTCTGACCCATACAGATAAATTCCGCTCCATGGAGGATCACACCGAAGGGTGAAAAAATTTCCAGAATCTATAAACATCCATGAGGGCCAGCTTTGACCCACCTTTACGCCACTCTGCCACATAGAAACAATGTTGTGTGGCCCGTTTCTTTTACTGAACTGGATCACAGTGAGGCCTACAAAAATAGGATTAACCAAAGAACATGTGCACCTGCCAGCGATGCAGAGATCTTTAACATAGCTGCCGGTAAAGCAGGTTGTTTTAAGAGGGCCAGCCTTACCATGGAGGTACTAACGCCAACAAAGATTTCCTGATATTAAGAAGATGCAACTTTATAAGAACCTTTGCTTTCTTCCTACTAAACACCAACGTAAAAAACACCCATTTATAAAGCAAGTAATACTAAATCAATACAGATTGCTTGGTCTAGAAACCTAAAATAAACACGGTTTACTGGATGACACAATACCATCTACCTGGAGCCAAAGTAGTAGGTGGAAAGGGCACAATGAATAATCCATGAAATGTAGGCTGCCTACCTTGTAGCAGCATAAATTAAACATTTTATTATGACAATAGGGAGGACCGAAATTAAATCAAAGTCTCATTATTTGCCCATATAATATATATTTTTTCTCCCAGAGTCCTAAAAGATACAAAGAATGCATCTGAATGAACAGACTCGCACAAACCAATACTAACCAGCATCCTTTGGAGCAGTGCACATAGCGGCAGCTGTGTATGTTTCGCAAAAAAAAGCGGCAGCTGCTTATCACTTCCCCTCTCTTTCAGATTCCATGGACAATGAAAGAATCACCTGGGCACTACCAGCACCACCACCTCCTCACCCAAATCAAAAGGGGAACCAACTGACCGCAACCCCAGCAGTAAAACGAAACAAAGCACCAACACATTAGGAAGGACACGTACCAAGGCGCCACACATACACGCGAGCAGACCGACAGGCTGAGACAAATGACCAAGAAACTTACAGGGAGGACCCACCCTGCAGGCCACACCCCCACGATCAACCAGGAGCCTCCCCTCTCTAGGGAGCTTCACTTTTATAGAATTAGATAGCCAGTATAAACCAACTCTATGGTGTAGTTTGTCTTGGTAAAACATCATTGTACATGCATGTTTCGGTGTTGCGGCCAGGCGAACAATCTGGTAGGTGGGCACCTGCTAATTAATTCCGTCGTTAGCCCTCGTGAATGGTGTGGTTGATGGTGGACACCCCATGAACATGTCCACTTGCATCTTGACTTCCTCTGCACCCATCATCATGACTTCTGACATGGTTTCGTCTACATGATGAAATTAGATGCTACTCCTTGCGTGTCAAAATAGTTGACAGTCGAGGGTAGAAAGAACTCACAGACATGATCTATATTGACAACTTTAGTTTGGACAGAGATGAAGTAATCAATTTTGGAAATGTGGATGGAATTCAAATATGTCGGTTGCCAAACTGAATCAAGAAGGCCACAACACATAAAAATTGTAAACTATGGCAAGCAGTTTGTAATATCTGCTTATTTGGATGAACAAACCGGTGTCTCCACGACACACAGACACGACACCCCCGACACCCGACACCTCTTCGGCCTCCTGTTGACCGAAAAGGTGCTCTTCGGCCTTCCAGAGGCCGACGGGGTCATATATTTGTGAATTATGAGTTGGGTCATATATTTTCCAATTTTTTTTATGAAAAACATCATATATATTTGCGTTGATCGGGTGGATTTAAATGTGCAGTTGTTTCATCGCTGTGAGGGTCTGGTGTTCAACGACCTCCCCGTGCGTTCAACGAGCTCCGCCCCTGCGTTCGTGGGTGAGCACAAATGACATCTCCTCCTCTCCCCCTTCATTTGCTCTGTTCCGGTCTTCGTGCCGATGAAACTTGCTTGCTATAGGTGTATTCAATCATCAATATGCGTGACCACTATGAGTCTCCCGTTCGAAAGGGTTACATCTATAAATATGCATTCATTTGCATATTTATAACCGTAATTCTTTCGAATTGTCCAATGTTATCCATGGACAGCCCGAGTATGTGTAGATTGGGTTCGTTTTCCCATATGCTCTGCTCCGGATCCGATGCAGAATTTCGTCAGTGCCTCTTTGTTGTTCTCCAGGTACACATCCTCTCTGCTTATTGCCAAGACGTGTATCAGGAGAACAGCGGGGAGGTGCTGCCCAAATTTTGTGTCGGATCCAGAGCAGAGCATGGGAAAACGAACCCAATCTACACATACTCGGGTGGGATTAGGACCTATCTTTACCTATTAGCGTCTAGGTTGCATGGACGTAATAAAACTGAGAAACTCTATTAACTTATGAATATGGTTTGCTGAGTTATGTATTTATTTCTTGTGTGTCTAGTAGCTAGGCAAGATGAGTGATCGTGCGTGGATGTACACCAGTCACCCTAGTCAGAAAGACATGACCCCTGAATGGATGACAAAAACCAAGGGGTTTATCAGAGCCGCGTTTGCAAATGGACAGAAAACAACCTGGTGCCCCTATGTCGAGTGCGACAACAATCATAAGATGTTAGAGTTTGAAATGATCAAACACCTGCAGAAGTGGGGTTTTAGGCCCGGTTATACGATGTGGACATTTCATGGTGAGTCTGCCCAACGTTCCATAGCTGAGGAGGGCCGTCGTCGCACCGACGAGCATGGTACCGGGATGGAAGACATGGTGCAAGACTTTGATGATGATCGGGATTCGGACGATGAGATGGAGGAATCTGCAAAGGCCTTCAATGATATGTTGGAGTCTTCGAAGCGTCCTCTCCACGAGCACACTGAGCTTTGTCAGCTGGATGCCATCGCACAAGTAATGGCTCTGAAGGCTCAATTCAACTTGGGCAGAGAATGCTATGATGCGATAGTGACACTATTTGGACACTTTCTACCCAAAGGCCATATAATGCCTGCAAACCTGTACCAGTCGGACAAAATCCTCTGTGTACTTAAGATGCCCTATGAGAAGATAGATGCCTGTAAGAATGGATGTGCCTTATTTAGGCTCCAGTATGTAGACTTGAACTATTGTCCCATTTGCAAGTCTTCCAGGTATGTTGAGGTAGACAACGGTATGGGTGAGAAGAGTCAGACCAAAATCCCCATTAACGTTCTTCGGTATATGCCAATCATACCAAGACTTCAACGTCTATTCATGGTCGAAGAGACGGCCAGACAGATGACATGGCACAAATTGGGCAAAAGAACCGAACGGGATGCAGATGGGAATCTGATGATAAGATTCCGTGTATAGGCTTTTCCCTAGTAGTGGATGGCAAATCCTTTGCCATCTGCTGACCATGCCTTTGCCATCTGTCATGGCAGATGACAAATTCCCTGTTTCCAGTAGTGATACTGTCATGACCGGTTTTCCGGGTAATAAATTTCCAGAAAAGACCGTCGTGCTCATCAGCCCCAGGATTACTGTTAGCTGATGAGGCTCCAACTTGATACAGAAATTCCAAGCAGAAAATAAAATATGTAGTACAAGACCGTTTTGGCCTGTGAGTACAACAAATGGTTTCTAGTGGTTGATGGCGGAAGCGGTTTGTGGACCATCAGTGTCTATGGGACTCCAATTCCCACAGGAACAGCTGACCAGGTTAACTCCTATCTTCGCGAGGCTGCGATCTCCATTGTGGGGGTTCCGGGGCTGGCATCGCGTCGCTCCTCTCCGTGCAAGAAAATCTAGCCAAGACAATAGCCAGGGACAAGCCAGTGAGTACTTTGAATGTACTCGCAAACATTATGAACACAAGTATAATATAACAATGATGTGCTGAAAATATTTTATGCTCATGATATCAGTCAAAAATAGTAAATAAAATTCTGATGCGTGTAGGCGGTTAGTTATAAAGATGCAATAACCTAGTAGTATTAAAATTTATGAAATAAATAACAAGCAATGCCACAGTCGGGCGTCTGAGCGACACCACATAAAGGGCTTTAAAAGAAATGCCACAGTCGGGCGTCTGAGCGACACCACATAAAGGGCTTTAAAAGAAATGCCACAGTCGGGCGTCTGAGCGACACCACATAAAGGGCTTTAAAAGAAATGCCACAGTCGGGCGTCTGAGCGACACCACATAAAGGGCTTTTAAAATAAACAATCATAGTGAATATCCCGGAGGTAGAACCATCCCAGAGATACTCGATAATAACAATAATATCACGGGTTAGTTCACAATAATAATAATCATAATTATCACAAGTCACCAGTAGTATTCCAGTTCTGATTTAACAGTTATCACCTCCGAAGACCGACACTAAGACCGACACCTGACCATCCTAGACTGTAGTCCTTAACCATGGACACGGCTATTCAAATAGGTTTAATCTCTGCAAAGGGTGTACTCTTTACCCACGAGTAACGGATTTCTTTAGTCCATCGGGACTAATTCCGTCTACGGTCTTTTTGTTGAAAACACGCCTAACTTGCACACAC
Organism: Triticum aestivum; assembly: GCF_018294505.1. Lineage (NCBI taxonomy): Eukaryota > Viridiplantae > Streptophyta > Magnoliopsida > Poales > Poaceae > Triticum > Triticum aestivum. The sequence goes on from NC_057807.1 coordinate 240,729,800, forward strand.
CAGCTTAACTCACACGTGTCTGGAATCACCCACGACACCTGTCAAGCAACTCTAAGTGGGAAGGCTACAAACTCGCGTAGCATGGGATCAAATTTATATCGCGCGCTCTAAGGGGTGGCCTCCCCTCTCGGTCCCAACCGGAAACACCCATGCCCCCGGACCAGGTGGCCTGCCTACCAGCTACAACTGGTATCTTCCACCATGGCCTCTCTGTATGGTGTGTGCTAGAAAGAGGTTGACAACTTACTGAACCGTACTCTACTTGCTGTAGAGACGAGTGGTAGTACGAAAACAAGTATGGGGGTTACTGGAACAAGACTCTATCTACGGTCGACTCAGGAGGTTTAAGTATTCCCTGCATGATTAGTATAACAAATATATTTCATCCAACAGAGTCACCGCTCATATCACCTTACCATGCCATACCAGACATAACTGTCCTGACGGAGACCGGCGACAAACTCATGCCTACCCAAGGCAGAGGTTTTCCCGGGTTTCTTCCGGTATGCATGCTAGGCACATGAGGATGATTATCATCACAAGTGTGTTCATTTCCAGCAGCATGGAAATCACTAATATGCACTCATGCATATGATCATACTACATGAAATAACAAGTCCTTCGAAATGCGGTGGTGTCATAAATGCATCAACGATCACACCAAAAATATTATGCCGGGATTCAGAATGCTTGCCTTCAATGTGTGGAAAGGCAGGGTGCACTCCAAAACTTGAAACAATTCTCCACTCTTCAAAAATCCTATTTTAGCAATATAAAAGAATTAACACACAAAATAAAAACAGCACCAAAAGTTGTTCTGAATTTTTTTCAAATAAATCTTAAAATAAACTAGGTGAAATTTGAGAGAGGTAGGAAAAAGAATCATTTCATTTGGACTTATATTTAAAAAGTTATAGCCAGTCAAAGATTTGGTCAAAATCTGTTTTTAATAATAAAACAGAAAAGAAAACGTTTCGGCAGAATACGTCTTCGAAGCGGGAGAAACGTACTGCATTGGATTACGCCTTCACTTAAACACGTGGACGGTGCGGGGTTTCACTGACAGTGGGCCCGCCTGGCCCACTGGTCAGGTTTGACCAGTCGCCGCGCGTCGTCTCCCTCCTCTGCCCGAGCGGGGCGGGGCTCCGGCGATCGTCGCCGGCGTTTGGCTGCTCCTCACGGGCCCCTGAGGGTAGGGATGGATCCGCACGGCTGGGGCGGTTCTCCCGGTGGTCGTAGGGTCGCCGGGGGAGGAGTAAATCACCGGCGGCGAGTTCCGCGGCGGGGGAAAGCTTCGGTGGCGGAGTGGTTTTGGGGTGGCGGTGGTTCCCGATCCAAATTGAGCAGGGGGAGGAGTTCACAGGAGGATGAGGAAGTTTCTGGCGAAGAGAATGGAGAGGGGGAGGCCCTGGAGGTGCCGGATTGGCCGGGGCGGTGGCGGCGGCAGGAGTTGCCGGAGATGAGGAAGGAGGCCTTCCCGGGTCGAATGCGAGCTAGGGGAGTGCCATTAGGGTGGCCTGGGGTTGCCAGCGTGCTCAGAGGGGCTCGGGGTCCCTTTTATAGCGCGGCGAGGTCGGTTCCACGGCGGTCGTGGATAAGCTTCCAGCGAACCGACGTTCTGTAGCAGCAGGGCACCGTGGCGGCGACGAGCGCTAGATGACATGGCTGCGGATGAGCACGCACTGCTCCAGGAGGCAGGTGGCGAGCGGAGGAAGGTTCGGCGGCGCCGACATGGGCAGAGGCTGTCGGGCGGCCGCGGCGGCCGCGGCGGCTAGCTCTTGGCCTGCCGGGCGTGGCGAGGGGCGGCTTGGCGCGTAGCTGAGAGAAGGGGAGCGCGTGGCGTGATGCTGCCGTGTGGGCCAAAGCCAGGGGGGCCAGCGTGTCGGCTCGGGCGCGCGGCTGCAATTTGCGCGCTCTGGGCGCGCCCAGCGCACGCCCACCAGATGCTCGGCGAAATGCCATGGCACTCCAGAGTGCTTGGTTGGAGCTGGGATTTAGCAGGGTGGGGTTATAATCTAAGGCAAAACTATTTGACATGCTGGTTTGGCCAGGGGATCAAGTCCATAGTGCAAACAAGGACTCTTGTCAAAACTGATCATGCCCGAAAGGTGTTTGACAAAATGCCAAGGGCACTTAGGCGTTTCTTGGAGTGGCCAAAATCTCCAGATCAGTGTCTCTGTGGATGAAGGAGAGGGTGGTGATGTTAGTTGGTGAAATGCACAAACTTGTTAGTGCAAGTTTTACAAAACTTCAATTCTGGACAAGAAATAAATAGCATTATTTCATGAACCAAAATTAATCCAATGGGCGCATGCTCCTGGACTTAGGAGTTTGGTAGGGCTGTCTACAAGTAGGAGAAAACACAAGATCTTTGGAGCAAAAGTAAATAGGGTTGCAGTAGAAATCACAGGGCTGGACCAGAATGAAGATGAGGTTGTTTCACTCAAAGTTTTCAAAGAACATCACTGGATTTTTGCATATAATGGGATTATATGCTCCTACTAACATCCCATAGTTTTGGTGGAGGCTAGAAATAAATATTTAAATGGGTTGTAGTGCAAAATGCACTTTGGACCAGGGAAGGAAAAATTGATGCAGAGCTCAAATTATTACATAAATAAAAGATATTTTTGCATAAAAGTGATTTAAAAACATCACATGACATCTCCAAATTTTTGTGGGAATTTTAAGTGAATCTATCAAATGGTTGTAGTTCAAATATGGCCATTTAACCTTAAAAATCCATTTTTGAGAAAGTAAGGGTCAAGCAACTTAATTATTTAATTAGTTATATTAAATAAGGGAAAGTTTCTCTTGACAGATTAAATAAGTCCAATGACATATTTGGAAAGTTTTCTCTTTGGGAAAAACTCATCATAACAGGGAAGGAAATGATTTAAAAATCAAAATGGAGCTCAGAAATCCAAAGTTTTAATTCCTGGCAAAATTTTTAATTCATTAAAACAAGGCCAAATTTTTGGGGTGTCACAGATACGTGCTTATGGAAAAGAACTTGCATGACATCTTTTGTCCTACCCTCCCGTGGCAGCGGGGTCCTAGCGGAAACTAAGGGATATTAAGGCCTCCTTTTAATAGAGAACCAAAACAAAGCATTAACACATAGTGAATACATGAACTCCTCAAACTACGGTCATCACCGAGAAGTATCCCTATTATTGTCACTTCGTGGTTGTCGGATCATAACACATAATAGGTGACTATAGACTTGCAAGATAGGATCAAGAACACACATATATTCATGAAAACATAATAGGTTCAGATCTGAAATCATGGCACTCGGGCCCTAGTGACAAGCATTAAGCATAGCAAAGTCATAGTAACATCAATCTTAGAACATAGTGGATACTAGGGATCAAACCCTAACAAAACTAACTTGATTACATGGTAAATCTCATCCAACCCACACTACAAAAAAATACACTTCCGTGATGATACGTGTTTGTCACAGTAGGTCGCATTTTTTGTCATGCATGTACATTCATGACAAATTTATGACAGAATCTAGATAGTCATACTTGTGTTGTCATAGAAGTGTTCCATGACATTACCAAAATTATCATCACGGAAGTGTCCACTTCCATGACGATAAATCACGCGTCACAGAAGTGCTTTCGTCAAGGGTGATCGACACATGGCATCCACCTTAACAGAATGCCGTTAAGCTATCGGGTCGGGTTTTGGATCCGATAACCCGTTAACAGCCCCGACCAATGGGGATTTTCCACGTGTAAAATCATCATTGGCTGGAGGAAACATGTGTCGGCTCACCGTTGGGACAGATGTCATCCGCTCATTGGACCGAAGGCACCTATGATACGACGACACGTGGCACGACCCAACAGAGGCCCATTCCTGTGAAAAAGCAGGCCCGTTTGACTTGGTCAAAAGGTGGCGGGCCGGCCCATGGAAAGCCTGTTAATGGCATGTTCACATATAGCCCATTTACTGCCTGCTAACCCAGGGCCCATTATGCCCTATCCGAATTAGGCCCAGTAGCGTCATCTGGGCCGTCCAATATGATTCAGCCCGTTTTTACTTTCGGCCCATGTGTGGCCCATGACTTCTTTCGGCCCATATGAGGACCTTTGTAACTCTTGGCCCATTAACGGCCCGTGGTGAAACTGGCCCGTAATGAACAATGTATCACTTTATACCCATGAACGGCCCGTTATTCCATTGGGCCATTTCCAGCCCAAGTTATCTTTCGGCCTTCTCAGGGCCCATTGATTCTTGGGCTCATTTGCAGCATTCAGTTACATACGGCCCGTTACTGTCATTTTCTACTTGTGGGCCAAATTCAGCCCGTCGTTACAGTCGGCCCATTTGCGGACCATTAATACTTTGGGCCGTTTTCATGTCAAAAAAACCGTTGGGTTGTTTTCATAGAGTTATCAAATACGGCCTATTAAGGACCCGTTATAGTCCACAAATAGTACGGCCCATGATTGGCGAAATGATGATACGCCCCGTAGAAGGCCCATGGATCCTATGGCCCGTATGAGGCCCATGGATAGTACGGCCCGTAGAAGGCCCATGGATTGTATGGCCCGTAGAAGGCCCATGGACCCTACGACCCGTAGAAGGCCCATTGATCCCTAACGCCCGTATAGAAGGACGATGGATCCTACGGCCCGTATAGAAGGCCAATGGTCCTACGGCCGAATGAAGGCCCCTGGATCATACGTCCTGCAGGAGGCCCATGGTTACAACAGTCCGTGTGTTGCCTTGATTATTTTGGCCTAGTTACCAAAAATAGGCTATTGTGGCCACTAGAAAAACACAGAAAAAGAACTGCAGTGACTACAAGCAAACAACTAAACAAGACAATAAGGAAATAAATAAGCAAGCAATTAAGGCTAGCCTATTACCGCTATTACACATATTACATCCAATGGGCATCAAAGTTCGCCACCAGTGCAAATATAGGGAACAAAGCAGCATATTACATACACTGGCCATCAAAATTGGCCACAAGTGCAAATAAATGCGGCAGCAAAACAAGAGCATAACTGAAACAACTTCAGAAGAGCTCAAGAAACATTATCCTTGGTATCCACCATGCTGGCAATAAGCTTAGCAAGCTGATTAGCTTTGTCCTGTTTGGTGCTAAAATCCTCCAACGCTTGCTGTTGCACCAGAAAGTATGCATCTGAATGCTCCAGGGACTTCCACAGTCCTTCCGCTTCATGTCGCAGCACATCTGATCGATGTCTTTCAGCTTGTAGTTGAGACTCAAGAAACTGAACTGATTCAGACAGTGAGTTTGAATAGCTTGTGCAAGCGGTAGTGGCCAGTAACTCGAACACTAAACCAAGACAAGACTTTGGGGTTGTCTCGCTGTCTTCAAGATAGTCTTCCTTAGCTTTTTTATCAGCTTTGTTGGAGACGAACAAGGATGTGTCACTATCCTGAACCTTATCTGCATTACTTCCTTTACCATTGCTTAATAAGGCACTCTTCCCCAATATTCTGTCAGCATTCTAAAATAAGAAACAAGCAGACACATAACAAGTTTAGCATGTCCTAGTATATGAAACTCATTCCGGTGAACCAGTTCATTAGTAAGGTGGATAGGATTAAACTACCAAGTCTTCTATTGCCAATTACTAGTACATAATAAAAGCATCAAACAAACATATATCTATGTCCTATGGTCACAACATTGTCTTGCCAAATCAAAATAGAGACATGGTTCAAATCATATCAGTTCAAGACAAAGCAGTAGTGAAAGAATACAAAGCATGGGAAACTACGCGGCACAACAAGATTTCAGATGGGTACCACGGGTCTACATGTACAACAACACTATTGGCTCTGTTGTGATGCTAGTAATGTGCATGATATGAAAGTCAACTATATACACAATTGAAATTGAAATCAAAAGAGCTATTGATAAGATTAAACCTATTAAAGAAACATGCGTGAACATACCTGTTGTGCCATTGGAGTTTCGATTGGATCCTTCAATTTAAAAATAAGTTTGTATCAGTAAATACAGTGATACAAGAGCAAAGAAATCATAGTTATAAAAAGGTGCGCCTAGGCTCTAGGCGTTGGCAAAACGCATTGCGCATAACTACGCTTAATCTGTGCATAACTGCGCATATGCATGCGCAAGGCGGTGGCAAAACGCACAATCAACGCCTAGCGCTTTTCTGAACTATGATAGCAATGGAATCTTAAATTAGAATAGTTGTTCTTCAGGTTTAGGCACTTGTTCTACATGCACAGAGTACAGTAAGACGCAATAATATAATACTTAAAATAGAAAATGAGCTCATAGACCTTACCACATTCTTGGTTCGGGACCAGTACAGAACAAGGCGTTCCCAGTCATCGTCCAGTAAATGTGTCTCAGGAGAACATAAGGGAATTTGCTGAGTTTCTTTGCCGGTGAAGTACGTTTTCTTCAGGTAATTCTGATACTGCCACCAAGCATTCTTGAAGATAGCAGAGGTATTAGCACAGGTTACCTCATCCTGAGTTTCCAAATCGGTCCTTCTCTATAGAGAAAAATGGGAAAATTTGCTGTATTATAACCATCATGGAGGTAGGATGTATGGGACGAAGCAAAGTAATTGCCATGAATAACATTACTTACACATTACTCCTGAACAAACACCAGCAACTGGCATTTTCCTTCATCTTCAGTATAATATTTCCAAGATGGGAAGATACGCACATACGATTTAACAACATCAAATGCGATAGATGCTAAACTACGACTGGCTGGTTGTGCGTCCTCCATAGGAATAGGCATACTAACTGGTGGAGTTGGGGTTCGGCGTGATAGTACTGGCCCTTTGGGCACTGGAGCTGCCTTACTAACTGCTCTTGTTTGGGAGCTCTGTGGTGGAGATGGTGCTATGTCAACAGGAATTGGGTTACTATCGGCTGGGGTTGGGGTTAGATTGGGTGAAGCTGGTTCTCTGTCCATCGCAGTAGGGGTACAATCTGTGAGAGTTTGGGTTATGTGTGGTAGGGATGGTTCTTGTGCATGTACAACCGGGGTGTTATCTCCACCAAGAGGTAGCATTGTTTTATTTGAAGACCGTGTTTTTATCCCGCTAGATACTGGCATCACCCGCTCCAATTCAAATGGCTGATAAACAGGAAACATAGTTCAATGTACAGACATTGTATGAGAGACAGATGCAATAGATAGTGTGGAAAAAAGAGGGCATGAAATAGTTGACATGTATATTGTTTAACTAAAACGGATAGCATGACATAATTTCACATATATGATGTCTATCTAAACTGGATAGCATAGCATAACATAATTCAAAGATATGATGAATGACTAAATAGGATCGCATGACATAATTCACCTACATGTTGTCTAAGTAATCAGGATCGCATCATTTAATTCACATATGTGATTTATATGCTAAACAGAGGGCATTCAATATGATGTCTGAACTAAGAACATGGTGTTGAATATTGTGTATATGATGTCTAAACTATGCAATGCAAGACACCGTATGCATGATATGAGCAGTATAACCATGCCAAGTTAGAGCATACACCTCAGTAGGGGAATAGGACCGGTCATCTGTCTCTGAATCCATCTCTGAGGAGCTATCGGGACCCAACAATAGATCTGCTTCGACAGGTAGCACTGTCTTCTCTGAAGGCCTTGTTTGCACTCCAGATTTTTCCATCTCCCACCCAAATGGCTGATTCACAGGAAGAGTAGTTTAATGTACAAACATTGTCGACAAATGGAAATGTAATGAAGAAAAGGATGGGCAAGATATCATTCAAATATATGATGCCTGGTTAAACAGGATGGCATTGCACATTTCACATATATTATGGCTGGCTAAAAGACATGAGACTGCATAATTCCCATATATGATATAGAAACTAAACAGGTGGCATTACAGAACATGTCTAAACTAAGAAGATGACATATATGATGTCAAAAGTAGGCACCGCAAGGCAACATATGCATGATATGACTAACATCATCATGCCAAGGTAGAGCAAACACCTTGGGGGTAAATAGGAGTGGTCAGCAGCGTCTGAATCCGCCTCAGAACAGATATCTTCCTCTGGATTACAATCTGGGGAGGGGTGGGGAGGGTTTGCCATTGAACCCACCATGGAGCGATGTCTGCATGACATTGTATTGCCGTGCAAAACTCTTCTCTTTTTCTCTACATGTTTAGCATGACTGTGTACAATATCTGACACGCATACGAAAAAATATGGTGAGATTATGTAAGGAGAGCATGCAAAATTTAGAGTGGTGGTAACAACCAGTGGATGGATCCAAAAATAATGATAGTAGGCTGATGATTGCTTTAAATTAATAAAAAGACAGATGATGATTGCTTTACTATTTTTTTCCCACCCAAGATGAACAACATAGGCATACCCTAGGTGAACCAGATATTAGACAGACGTACTATTCATTGCTTCCTCGATATGTGCCCCACAACTAATTTAGAACTCAAGTTTGAATATTAATTTGGACCTGAGTTGGGAGTCCAAGAGCTGAACAGGACGATAAAGTAGCAGGTAAGTTTAAGCAATGCATAACATAAGCAGAAACAAAAGAGTGCGACCTCGCTTGTGGACCCGTGTACTCCTCAGTTTCATCTGCTGAGTCGATGATGGTGATGCCGTTGGGGTGGGTGCCGGCGGCAGGGAAGGAGATCTGAGGTGGCGAAAGACGGTCAGGAGTCGTGATGTTTGGTTTGGTGGATGCTTCTGTTGATGGAGCAGCTCAGGTGAGGTGGGTGACGTCGTGGCAGGAGCAGGACAAACCACACAAAGTTCCCTTCAACACGTACCTGTAACTGAAGTAATTCTGTAAGGGCTCATTTGGCTTGCATGATTCTTAAAACGCAGGGATAGGAAAAACACCGGAATAGGATAGGAAAATGCACATGGTAAACAGAGCATTTGAAACACAAGATTTTTGTCAACTTGGGTGTTTGGTTTACAAGAATTGGAAGAGCAGAGGAATGCAAAGAAACATGGCCAAAATAAAGAGAAACCATATGAAAGCGTGTACAGTTAGAATGTTATTCTGGCACTAATGCACTTGGTCTTGTTTTCATGCATAGGATTTTGAAAAGTAGGTCTAGGTGGATGTTTTGCTTTATTCCTTTCAATAAAACGCATGAATAATTGAATAGTAGAGTGCCATTGGAAAATTTCCTATTGCTATGTTTTTCCGTTGAACCAAAATAGCCCTAATGGATCGATGTGAATGTATAGTACTAAGTGATGCAACAAGTGTACAACCTCTTTGCCGTAGCCGTGTTGACCTCAGCATCATTGGGTTGGTCGCTGAAGCAGTTGAGGCAGAGGTGGCTGTCGGAGGTGGGGAGGAAGATCTGAGGAATCTATAGACGGTGTCCAGGGCACTGCTCTGTTGTGATGGATCGTTCTTTCATTGGAGCAGCTCCGGTGAGCTGTAACACGTCAAGGCTGAAGCAGCACAAGACAGACATCGTCAATCTCAAGTGGGATTCTAATAGCATCTCCAATAGATGATGTAAAATGGATGTAAAATTAACATCACCAAAAACCACCTGACTACAACAGATGAGGTAAAAACTGTTGACTCTGAACTTAACTATCGAAACTGAAATTTACTATGGAATCTGAATGCTACTGTCGAAACTGAATGCAATGGTAGCGGAGAGGCACTTAACATGTAGTTTAGGGAGGGCCTGCAGTTCATCTTCAACCTGCACACCCCTGAGCCGCCTGCCACCACCGGCCCCAGCGCCGCCTCGCCGCCCGGAAACAACTCGCCACCGCCACCCCGGCCAGCCCTCTAGCCCCCCCCCCCACCCTGAACCCTAAGATAGATAGTGGGGTACCTCTCCGGCGAGCCCCCGTCCCTGTTGCAGGTGGTTCTTCCTTAACTCTGGTGAGCCCCCACCTCCCCAACCCCTGAAAATCGACTGACCCAAAAGTTGATTCAGTCGACTAAAGTGTGGCTTAATCGGAGCAGAGCAGCAGCACGAGCGAGGGGGAGAGCAGCAGCAGCAGCTGGGCGAGTGAGCGATCGAGCGAGAGCCGGAGCAGCAGCAGCAGCGTGAGCGAGCGGGCGAGAGCCAGAGTAGCAGCAGCAGATCCGGCTGGTATGGACGCCGCCGCCGAAGGGGCCTCGCACTGGGGGAGAGCCGCCATGGAGATGTCGCCCGCGGCGCCGGCTTCAAGGTAGCCGCTCCATGGGGGTGCGGGATGGAGCACCGTCGCCGCCGGGAGGTCGAGTTAAGGAGAAGGTGCAATGCGATGAGTGTACAACCTCTTTGGTGGCTCCGAGTAGGCCTCGACTTCGTCCGAGGAGTCGGTGAGGATGCTGCGGTTCTGGTGGAGCAGGTTAAGGCGGCGCTGTGGGGATGGAGCAGCCGCGATAGACGAGGAGATCGTCGGAGCAGCTCCTTGGAGGTGGAGGACGGGGCGGCTGAACCGGCGGGATGGCAAGATGGACGACGGATCCTCATCCGCGGAGGTGGACGAGGGACGTCGAGCTGTTGCGGTGGACGACGTCGTCGGGGAAGAGGCTCCGGCTGGGCAGCGGTGACGTGGCGCACGGAGGAGGGTGGGATTTTGCGGCTGGAGCAGAGAGGTTATGGCGGCCTGGGATTTTGAATGGCGAAAAGGGGGCAATGGGAGGGGGTGAACCATGACTTAGGGACGCGCTTGTCCAAAATGTAGGGTGTGTTACAAAAGTACCCCCACCGATTTGAACTAAAGGCCCTTTCGGCTCAGGGTTAGAAGGGGGATTTCACATGTCGGGATTTGGCAGCTGGAGGGAGTTTTCGCGTGCGTTCTAATTTTGGGATAGCAAGGCGCGGGTTGTGAAGGCGCCAGTTTTGGGAGCACGATATCTGAATTTTCGGGATATAACAAGACGCAGGTTGAATTTTAGGGACAAGCCTAATGTGTAGTAATATTGTACTTGTACGTACCAAATCAATTCGCACTTCCCTCAACCAAAAAGAAAACGAAAAAAATAAAAATATTCACACCACACAAAGAGAGAGTCTTGCCCCGTTTTACTATACAAATGCTATTCAAAGCTACTCCCTCCTTCCATCTATATAGGGCCTAATGCGTTTTTCCATGCTAACTTTGACCAAATATTAGAGCAATGATATATGACATGCAACTTACACAAAGCACACCGTTAACTTCGTCTGTGAAAGGTTCTTCAGTGATATAATTTTCACATTGTGCATGTCATGTACTATTCATCTTGTCAATAGTCAAAGGTGGTCTTAAAAATCTCATTACGCCCTATATAGATGGAAGGAGGGACTATGAATCCATGTTATGTCCGATTAATTTTTTTCGCTTGCTGTATAATGCATGTAACCTACTCATACCAACATTTTAGTGCATTCCAAATGTCTATACTACCGTTGCAATTCGAACTAAATTTGAATTTGTTTCTCTATTTCAATAAGAATCTACAATCATGATTGTTGCCAACTTCAACCATCATTCGTGTATTACCTTAACAACACACCACATGATTACTATAGAGATGATATGAACTATGTGTACTACATGTACTCGAATTCTATTTTTTGAATACACTTGATGTTGATTCCAAATAATAGTACATTTTATGTACTAACTATATATTCATAATCTAAACCATGTTCCATACGTACACCGTATTTATCACACAAAGTATAGTGCCCTGCCCCCTACATTATGACAAGTATTTAGACCTGAGTTGCAAAAGCCACACATTAGCCCAATTTATAAGCAATGTTCTACATTATGATATCTTCTTCAAGTATCCATATCCACCTTTTTATAATGAATTATGATCTTTGTTCATCTTTTACACCTTCACGATCCTCTTCTATTTGTAGCTAGCTAGCGCTAACTTTCTATCGCATGCACACGCCCGCCCCCTCACACACCCTTAGCGTCCCCTCCATCACGCACATTCATTATTTCTCTTTAGGTCGTCCACCAGCGGTGTGTGTAGGCCCCCGGCTCCTTATTTTTGGCACACACCGGTCGATATACCTCTCTAGCCAAGTGTGCCTACAAAAAACACATATATACTTCCCCTCTTCTCTTCTCACCCTCCATGCCCCCATATGTCCAATACGATTCCACGCAGGTGCACACTCCCGCCCCTCTTTTCATTAATCACATTCTCGCACACTCCTCCCCCCTCGACATGGTAGGCCTCTCGCACCACCTCCTAGCCACACCCTCTCCCCTGTCTGCCTCTCCGGACCTTATTTGCTTCTAACACATGCAGGCATGTATATGAACTGATCTCCCTACATATAGCCAGGTCGACTATAATTCATTTTCACCAAGCACCGATACACTTACCTTGCTAGTTATGTCTCTTCTTTTCTCGGACACACGACGGTTGATCTTCCTATGTAGTTACGCATGCTTACCACAACCATATCTTCTCCCCTCATCATCCTTGAATACCTCCCGACCCGTCTCTCACACGAACGTGCATAGAAAGACAGACATCCCCCGCCCTCTCTTATTGATATTGCACACATACCCTCCGCTTGTCTAGCAGGCCTCTCCCACCATTTGTGAGACGCCACTCCACCACCAACCCTCCAACGCTCTACCTTTGTCTTTTTCCCAAACTTATTCCTCTGCTACACATATCCATGGATGTCGATTGATCTCCCTCAATACATAGCTAGGTCTCTCTCCTTCCCCACACATATACTAGTCGACCGGTCTCTACCCCCCCACACACACCGATAGTCGAACGTTGTAGGTAGGTATCCATGCCACGGAGAAGAACTGCACCTCTGCCATCTCAAATTCCAGTAGGCCAGCCGCCCTGTATCTTTGACGTGGGCAAACACAAATTTGATGGCACTCTTTGTCGATCGCGCAGCCACACACTTCATCCCTGTTTTCAATTCTATCGATATCTCACGTCCATGACTCTGTTTCACACACATTGCATATGTTATGTTTTTCTGATTGAGATATAAATCAACACATTGCCTCTGTTTCGCACAAACCATCTCTCTCACACCCACCCACGTACGTACCTGCACCTAAAGAAGTAGTGCATGCAGGACGCACGTACTCACGTCTCGTTCCCGGCCACACCCACGCAGTACACGGTGGAGTTCGTTTCTGTACGAAAAGGCAGCCCACGTGATAATTTGATGCGTGTAGCGGTTGTTTACTCGAAGGAGGGTTGGGTACCATGCCTAGAATATAAAACGATTGCCGTGGAGAAAATGGAAAAAATGGGTTTGTCTCTCGTGAGTCTCGTCACACAATCTCACACAAGGCCACCGTGGCCTCTCTCTCTCAGCATTGGTCAGTGATCCGGCCGCATCCCATCTACCGGCGGAAAGGGAGGATGTGCATCGTCTCTCCGTTCGACGGCGTTGAGGCAGCTCGTCCTGATCTGCGGTACCCGCCGTTCTCTCTAACCAAGCTCCGGTGCGGTAGGGCCTTCGCCACTTGCTCGCTGCCACAGTATGGGCAAATTCCAGCCACCGGCGCCCTCCTAGTAACATCCCGACGACCCTCAGGTACAGCTTCCTCCGGCCTTGCTCCACTGCCCATCTTCCCACGTTGCTGCATGTGGATATTCTTTAGTTGTTTGCTTAAATCGTACCTCGGCCGACGTACTTTCCATCTTGCAATCTCTCCTCAAACCATTTTTGATAAACCACCATGTGCTATCTTTCCCTTTTTACATGGAACATGCTTCTTTTTTGTCGGCGTATGTGTCTTCAACTCGTGTTATTGGGCAGTAATTGTTTCCTTTCGACCTCCTTTTGCAAACAGGGCTATCCATTTTCACATCGTTGCTATTGTGACCTTTTGGTGAACTGCACAAATCACTTTTCTGAAGAGTGTTCTGTGCAGTTCCGCCAAAATGTCACACGAGCAACGTTTTTACATTTCTGTGAGACTACGGAAAGGGAGATTGGTTTTGCTATCCTCCTCATCCAACTCCGTGCCTAATCTTCTCCAACAAGAAGTTAGTCCTAAAGAGAGATCGTAGAGGTGATCGGCTTCTATTTATGTGTGTTATGTTTCATCATCTAGTTCCACTATAATTGTAATCACACTGACTAGATATCTTTGCAAACAGGGATGGTCCGCCCGATTTTAGTGGAGCTGCACAAAATGATCGGATTGTGGTGTCCTTCATACACCTCTTTTTTGGATACAGAGCTGGGTGAAACTAGCTGCCAAGCAATGAACATTGTGCCAAGGAAATGGAGCCATGCCTACGAACAACATCGATCAATTATATTTTTTTCTTTATTTGTACACCTTCTCACAACTTTGTCTTCAGTTGTGATGTGAATATTGGCGCTGATCTGCGAACCATTGAGATGCATTAGCCATGGTAGTTTCATTTGTATTTGATGGAATGTTGTAACGAGATAATCTCGAGGCAAGACACATGAATTCTAAGTTCAAACCTTTTTTTCCTGCGGGAACCAGAGTTGAAACCTTCATAGCATCACAGTACAATTTCATCAAAATTATGCATACATATAAACAAATCCTGAAGGATTGATAACAATGCCAGAAACAATTCAACTTCGTTTCGCCGACATGTTGGACATCCTTCATCCAGCTCCACCTGCCATGCAGCAATATTGAGTGCACAACACAACTTCAGGGAAAGACTCACCCCAGTCGTTGTGCCGCAGTAGTAATGACTAGTGAGTAGTCAAATCACAGAGCCCCACCTTCGCCACAGTAAGTTGCTCGGACAAAGCAACCATCATTTCTCTGTTCCTTAAATCTGCTGGTACTCCCATATTCCCACAGTAATAAGTTGCTCGGGCAAATCAACCATCACTATATCCGCTCACGTGTGATGACCACAGGAGCTATCCATTCAGATTGCATGTTAAAAAAAATAAAGGTCGATAACTAATGCGGCAAACTTTCAAAAAAAACTAATGTGGCACCTCGGGCCAATGCGGCCAGATCGCATTTTTCACGAGAAATTACACACCATGTTTCGTTGACATGTGGTCCCGTTCCAACATATCAGTGAGACGACGACGACTAGTAGGAGTATTTTCGAACGGATGTGTAGGCCGGGGCACCCCTTCATGAACCGTGGCAAACTGGCAACCGTCTACCGACTCTTCGCCTTTCCCTCTCGATTTGGAACTACTTTCGCACGCTCTTCCTCTCCCTCCTCCATTTTCCTTTAGCCCTTCACGCTTTCTTCTGACATTGTTCGATCGTCTTCTCCATGGAGGGAATAGGGCGGAAATGACCCCGTTATTCTTGCCCCGATCTGAAAGATGACGTGGTGGAGGAACTCATTGATCGGTGCGATGTCATCACCTCGGCTAGCATGGAGGTTCGTTCAAGCCCATTCTTGACTCAACTAATAACATCATTACAAGGAACCCAAGAGTCAAGGAGCAGTTTGATCTCCCCTATCTTCTTCGCCGTGACCCTGATGACTGGCGCCGTCACGACGGAGGCCTCGCCGTGTGCAAGTTGATGCCGCTTGATAATGATATGTATGATGTTAAGATGCCATCGCTTGAGGAATGGAGATTGGGTTGTTTACATTGGGTCCAACTGCGAGTGGGAACTTGTGAATGTGTACACTCGTGACCGGGTTCCACTTCCAAAAATCTCAGCAGACTGCCCAGAGGTTGAGCACACCGGTATTGTACGCACGTTCAAGTACAATCATGGTGACTGTCTTCTACGGAAGATAGCAATTTCTCGAGTTCCCACCCGCTTTTGGAATTACAACAATTATGAAGTTGTTGCTATCTTCGACAAGCTTGTTGCCGTCGTTGCTGGTTTGACTCGATGGACATTGCTCAAAAATCAGTTTATGTACACGCATGAGTATTGTGATGCTATTCAATACGAGGGCCTTGTGTGTGCCGCCACCACTCGTGGCACTGTTTTTGCATGGAATCGTTATGATTTCGGTACGTTAGTCTTCCACCGTAATTATAATTGTTTCATCCACATGCATGCGGGTTAGCAAGTTTCCCTTTACTAATTAACCTTCTTCTTGTGTTTCCAAGGTCCTGTGAACATTCCACCACCTATACTTGAAAATTTTATAACCAAGGGGGCGATGACGATGGTGATGATCACGAGCATGAGGAAGAGTAGCGCCCATATACTCGTTGGCGCCTGGCAACAAATTCCGATGGATCACCTCTTCTCGTGTGTATACATCCCACTGATGATGTTACTGCTAAGGAAGCAGGTGTAGTCTCCCATGGTCGCACTCTCCAGACCTATTCCAACAACCGTTGTATGGTATTCGGGATGGATACTAGTGTGCTAGCGCCAACACCTTCTCCCTGGTACAGAATTGATAGTCTTGGAGAAATCTCGCTCTTCCTTGGACAAAACTATCCGATGATGGTGAAAGGCGATCCAACTGCTGTTGACACAATGTTACTAGCACCATTTATGAGAAGCAACTGTGTCTATACCTCGGACATTAGCGTGGTTCCCTACCCTGGTACTGATATAGTAGGCCGCTTCAGCTTGGATGATCAGTCCTGTGTTGGTCTCGAGATCGACAATAGATGCCCCGTCCCAGAGAATCACTTGTGGTTCAAAGCAAGCGTTTCCAACGCCGAGGAATGGTTGAGTTGAAGTTCATTTCATTGATTGTTATTTGTTGTGTGGTGAAAACTTTGTATTTATAATGTATCCTCGTTGTCGATGTGGGTTGATGACCTATTGTATGTAATAAAATGATATGCATGTGATAAACTTACTAAATTTATGAATGGCTTTCGAGTTGCTTCTGTGAGTGACTGGTGCGACGAGGCAAAAAAATATTTTCCGAATACATAATTGTACGTGCATTGCAACAGGTTATCGGGTGAGGCCAATCAACAATAGTAGTACACTATTTGTAGTAGCTTCACATGCTTCGCGCGTCGTGCGGGTGTTTTTACTGTAGCCATATTGTACTACGTAACCAGCACCTCGAATCCTCGATACTAGTACTATATACTAGTAAGTAGTAGGAGTAGTAGGGTGGCATGGGCCAGAACAAGCATTCACGTCTAGGAGTACGGCACACGCCACCAGCACGACTTCCATCTGACACCATATTTCTTGGAGTCCATGCTAGAGCATTCTCTTCAACCTCATCGTTTCTCTAACTCAGCCATCACGCGGCGGGCGAGGTGGTGGTTTGCCGATAGTCGGTTTCCTCAACTACGGTCCCACTTGTAAGGTCAACTCCAACGGTCTATCAATATATGGATGTACTCTTCTTCCCAATACAAAAACTTGCATCCATTCTACTCCCTCCATTCTACCTGTCAAAATATATATGTATCTAGACATGTTTTAGTATATAGGCACATCCTTTTTTGGACAAATGGAAGTCAAGTATTTTGGAACGGAGGGAGTACACAATAATTTTTTTAAGTTAGCACAACTAGTCTAATCCGAGAGCACAACCGAAGATTTGGTCGGGTTCTTCCTCCTTTTGCCGACACGTGGGACATCCAGCATCCAGGTCGTGTCATGAAAGAAAATAGAGTTGAGCCACGAGATGTGCATCTTGGGCTAAACTGTAAATAGAATCTTACTACACTTGAGTAACTCCAAAAGCGGCCACCCAAGATCTTTATTGGATTTGTTTTTCATCGCCAGCACGTCGAGGTGAAAGATGTGCAAGTTCAGTGGGTCCTCTTGCATTTTCACTGACATGTGGGGCCGCATGTGAGCAAACAGACGATGGGCTCCGCGCGTCCGCTGGCTGGCTGAGAAGAGAGATAGAGGAGGGCTGAGCACGGACTACAGGAAATTTGTTCTACGTAACCAGCACCTTGATATTCGCGTGTGGTTGTTTCTAGAATAAAAAAAAGGAGGTACCCCTACTTTTTTTTGAGGGAGGAGCTACCCCTACTTATGTTACTCCCACTACGCCTAGCCTAAGGTTAGTAGGTGACCTTGCGCTTGGCTCTTCGTCTCTTCCGGAAGTCGATGGTTCTACAGTAGTGCTTCTGGCAATCTGACACCAAATGAACTGTTGCACGTCCACCGCTTCTAAGCAAAAGTTTCTCCTCGTGCTGCAAGCCACCGCGCACGCGTTGGCGAGGGAGAAGGCGTAATCAAGCTTCTCGTTGTTCTGCGAGTTGATGGGACACATCAAAGTTATTTACTAGTAGTACGTACTCTCTCCAAAAAAGGGCTGACCATGTCATTGCTACCATCCCGTGCTCCGTCGTTGAGTACGTGCACTATTCATGTGACATCGAGGAGAAAAAATATTGCGTAGGTGCCATCGAAGTGCACGACTCACTTATGGAAAAGGGTTTCCCCCCGCATCCCCCACCCCCCGTGCAACTCACTTATGCACTGCTTATCTGATTATCTCCATTTTCTTGCATGACACATGCACCTTGATGCTAGATGTCTCGCGTGTTGGTAAAAGGATGAACAAAGCTCATGTAAAAGAAAAGAGTTGAAGAGCATAGATTCCTGACGACCGAGGAGGAGCAAGGAACCTCGCGGTGGAGCGTCTACAAGGAACCTTATGCGTTTTCCCCTGTTTTTTGCTGCCTGCCCACCTATAAACAACTAAAAGAACATGAACTTTTCACTAACCACTAGAAACGGTACATCAAGATGCTAAGTTGAAGATGTTTTATACTCCCTCCGTTCCCAAATATAAGTCTTTTTACATATTTCAATAAGGGACTACATAGGAAACAAAATGAGTGAATCTACACTCTAAAATATGTACACGAGCCAACGCACTAACTCCATCCGATCCAACTCATGCACATACGCGCACAGCATGGAGCACACAACGCACATACACAAGACGTGCATGCACACACGCTCGGCCGCAGAATGCACGTGAATAACACATGCATGCGCACACACTCGGCTGCATGGAGGCGTGCGCCATCCGCGGTGACGTCCGGTTCGTCGTGCTACAGCGAAGCTCGCACGCAACGCGCATACACATCTCTTGCAGCACCTCTTTGCCGTCGTTGCTCAACTACTAGTCGGAGACGAAGATGACCGCAGCCTCGGCTTTAGAGCTAGCACCGATTGAAAAACATGCACGCTACATGCACACGAGCACGTATGGAGTGCCCACGACGTGGTGGTGGTGCGTCCCCAGTCGCCTCTACTCCTTCTGCGCACGTTGTCTATCAAGGCGGTTGCATGCTAATGATGATGTAGGTGAGATCTTCTAGGACTCAGATGATGACGAGGAAAATTATGAGACACAAGGTGACGTACACCGTCAAGGTCAACGGTCAAGGGGGTGCTAGCAAGTGCTTAGATGTGCTTAGAGAAAGTACAATAGAGCTGAGTCAGCGGGCTATAAGGAATAAACAGTAGTATATTTCTGCTTAGTTGGAGGAAAGAGAAGAGGAGAGAGAAGGTAAGCGGGCTCTTCGTGAAGAGCCAGCTCTAGCACGTGCTCCTAGGCACTTTGTACATGTTGACTATAAGATGGGCTATAGGCTTATAGCCAGCAGCTGGCTATAGTATTAATGCTCTTTAGATGAGGTGCTATGTGCATTAAATGGCTTAGTAACTCAAGTGCTCAATGCATAGGTGCTTAGTTTATTGGTGCCACATCATATTTATGCCTACATGGCAGGCTTAGTAGCTATACATGGTGGAGCACTGGGAGAGGCCAAGGCTAGTCATAGTGGGGAGTAACTTGTACTGTAACATATTACTATGTTACTCTAAACATCTCTATAAACCGGAAAGGAGGGAGTAGTAACATAGACTAGTGTCATATGCAGAGTATAGGAGCACATGATATTTCCACGTCCGGACCGATCCCAAGTTGGCTTCTCACCTTCTTGGCACAACAAAAACCCCTCCCCCCTCCCGCGCGCGCTTCCCGCTCAGCGCCAGCTGAGCCCGCCGCTCCACATTGATGGCAAGTCAGGGCGACGCGACCTCTCACTGCTTCCGCCGTTGAAGCGGCACGCCGACCGAGGGCACCACCCGCTGCATGCCCGGCATTTTAGAGACACAGTGGATAGTAACGTTTAGAGCAAGTACTATAATTAGATGACATAAGCAGGCTATAACGATTTAAATATAGTGTTTGTGCTTAGTTGAAGGAGAGAGAAGAGAAGCGGATTGTAAACGTGTAGCCGGTTGTACTCCAACATACACTCTACTTTGTGAGACAAAAGGTGGGGCCATTATTAATGATATTGTATTTATACTAAAGGGACTAACGGACGCCTTAATTACTCTGTTTTTTTTTTGAGACAAACCTTGGTGGGGCTATTATTGACTTTTTTTGAGCTATTATTGACTTGGACGTGGGGTTTGGGGGCCAAAGGCCTACTATTATACTCCGACCTAACATGCTCTACCCTAGCCGCCGCTCTATCATATGGTCTTGCACCATTCTAGATCTTAGCGCCGCCACGCAATTCTTCTCTAGCCCTCCTTCCGGCGTGCACCGCGAGAAGGGACAGCAGTCCTCCGAACCCCGCCTTTCGTGATCCTGTACGAGAGAGGGGCGATCAGGTTTTTGGGGAGAACACTCATGTGACTGCTGCCAGCGATGACTTCCTCAACGATAGCCTTCTTCCCCGACCTCAGTAACCTCTTCATCAACGACATGAGTGACAACATCAACCACATCGGTTCTGCTCCCGCTGTACAATATGTGATTCTGTCCTCCTGGTTTAGTCCGCATCATTACTTTGATGTTTGCAATTGTCGTCATGATCTATTTACTGCTGATTCGGATTAAATCTCATACTAAATTGCTCATATATTCAACAATCCAATCCAAAAACCTGATCACAGGCAATTTACTCCGAGTGGTTTTGCTGCGCTTTTGAATCCGCCTACTATTAAGGGGGTGCAATATAAAAGGTGGCGCACAAGAGCAGTATATTGGTTTCAGATCATGTACTGTTATGACGCCACTAAGGGTAAGCCTGAGGGCGATCTTAATCCTACACATCAGGAAGCTTTTCAGAACATGGATACCCTCTTCAAAGCCACCCTGCTGAGTGTTCTTGATGATTCCATTGTGGATTCGTATATGTTGTTTGACAGCGGCAAAGACATGTGGGCTGCGCTCGAGGCCACGTTTGGGCCCTCGGGCGCTGGCAATGAGTTGTACGTCATGGAGGAATTCTGTGACTACAAGATGACTGATGAGCGCTCTGTTGTTCAGCAGACTCATGAGATACAGTCACTCTCTAAGGAACTTGAGTACTTTAAGTGTGTGTTGCCAGACAAATTTGTTGCTGGGACCATCATTGCCAGGCTTCCACCTTCGTGGAACGATTTTGCTACTTCTCTGAAAAAACAAGAGACATGAGTTTTCTGTTTTGGATCTCATTAGCACTCTTGATTTTGAGGAGAAGGCGAGAGCAAAAGACACACGTGCTCGGGTCGCCGAGGGAGCTTCTAGTGCCCAAATGGTACACGAGAAGAACTTCCAGCCCAACCAGCCCCAAAACAACAAGAACAAATCTCAAGGGAAAGGCAAGTTTGATGCAAAGAACAAGCCGTCACATTCTACCAACTTCAAGAAAAATTCTCATAACGGGAAGGGATACGAACCTCAATTTTGGTAGCACCACACAAAACTTATATGGCTGCATCTACCTGCTGTCAGCTAACCTCATGGTGCTCCAGGTATTCCTACATTCGTAACTAGGTACAATGACCACCGCAAGATGAAATTAGCTTGTCCGTGCGTTGACTTGCTGAATGCAGTGCGGAACGATCCTGTCATGTGTGGAGGAGCAAACAAGCAGTGCAGCCGAAGGTGGAAATCAACCAAGGACTTATGAAATTATATGTAATCTTCCTCAGGCAGGTCAGTATCCCCTTCGTCCAGATGATTGTGTTTTGTCATGCCGAGCTATTGATATGTGCTACTATTTTGCAACACCGTTTAAGTATAGCTACTGTTTTCCTATCTTTTCAGATTCAGGACAATGAATATGGGGAACTGCACAATATGGACCCATGTTGAGTCATCTCTATTGCCTCATGTGTTTGCTGCAAATGTGTCAGCATCAATTGCAAGATGAGGCAGCTAGCTAGCTGTGGAGTTCTAACATGCTCAAAGTGCTCGCAACATTGAGAAGAAACAAGCATGCCCAGGAAATTAATGCGTGCGCAGGGAGGCCCTTTGCTTAGAGAAGCATCGACCGATTTTCTTTATTTCCACACCTTCTCACAGTTTTGTATATTGGTTATAGTATGGTGAATCATTGAGATGCATAGACATGCTGAACTTTTGTTCTTCTGAATGTTAGTTTAATGTGAGTGTCTGCATCTAGTACCGCTTCCTCTAATTTGGTGGATGCACATAGAGAAAATAAATCTCCTTAATTTACTCCATAACCACCCTATTAAATAGGCCTAGTAACAAACCAGGCGCATGCAGTGGCCGGCGGGCACATGCATCCTGCATGCATGGCCAATCATGCAGCAACACAAAAGAAGAGAGCGGTTCTTGGGAAAAAGTGAGTAGTTAGTGCAGCGGGCCTTATAAACACGAACAGCTCGCTCTCCCGCTTCCGTCTCCCCACCCAATTCCCCCCGCTCCCCAATCTTCCTCACTCGTCCAGAAAACCCCGCTCACCTTCTTCCTCACTCGTACAGAAAACACCTGCTCCTCTTCTTCCACTCCTACAGAATTCCCCAGCCCTCCTTCTTCCCACTCGCACTGCCACTAGGCTCGTCTCTGGCTACTCTGCTCAAACCCGTGAGCTCGGCGCGACGCCCACAAGGAAAATGGAGTCGGCTAGCCCCAGCGCCAAGACGATGAGGCTCCCGCCAGCGGCGATGCCGGTTGTAGATCCCGCACCCGGTAGCGCGGGGAGAAGCGGCGAGCCCCCCCCCCCCCACTCGGATCTGAGGAACCGGTAGAATCTCTGGTGGACCGCATCAGCGATCTCCAGGATGTCATCCTTGAGGACATCATCTTGCTTCTCCCCACCAAGGATTGCTGCCGCACACAAGTCCTCCCAACTCGGTGGTGCCCTCTACGGCACACCGCGCCCCTCAATCTCGACTATCGTCAGATATCTGTCCTTCCTGAATTTGATCTCATCAGAGCCATCGTCTCTTCTCACCAACAGGGCCCCATTCAATGCCTCTGCATCCCGACAAGCTACCTGTTCTCCATACCTGGCAAGGTGGACTCTTGGCTGACATCCCCTGAATTCGGAAAACTCCAGCAGTTTGAGTTCTACCATTACCACGAAAGTTTCATACCACGAACATACCAACAATTCGTGCCCACACCACCGTTGTCCATATCGCGGTTTTCCTCCTCTCTCCACACCGCCACCTTCGCCCGGTGCCATATACCAGACGATCTGGTACAAATGCTTCAACTCCCACTACTAAAAAAACTTTCGCTTGTGGTGGTTTAATTGTCGGAGGCCTCACTGCACAGCGTCATCCACTCCAGTTGCCCTGCCCTGGAGCGCTTGCTGATTGTTTTGGGAATAGAAATCGGTATCAGTTGTCTCCAAATAAAGTCGCCTCACCTTAAAAGCATTGGAATTTGTTTTGAAGGACAGCAGCTCATCATCGAAGATGCCCCTTCACTTCAAAGGTTGCTCCTTCATAATTGTTATACACCTTCAGAAATAACTGTCGTCTTTGCGCCGAAACTGGAGACCTTGGGTGTAATTCGTGACCCGTTTAATAATCACAAGGAGTTGGTGTTTGGCTCCTCACCTTTTTAGGTACCGTATATTATCATCTACACATTTGTAATCATATGCTGCATTTTTCATTTGTGCGCATAAGTTTTACATCATCTTGGAGTACACTTTGGGTACTAATATTATGTTATATGCTCAATGAAGAGTTCGTCCATTGATAGCCTATCAATGCTGCTGGATTCTATCAAGATCATATATATCAGAATGTATAGTTTTGATCTGGACATAATTATTGGCTTGCTGCAATGCTTTCGATCTCTGGAGAATTTATACATAGAGGTGATGATTTCATGCACATTGAAAGCCCGTATATATTGTACTAGAATTAACTGTTCAGCTGTCGTTCTTTTGACATACTCTTTTTTCAGACCTTAACTGTTTTCAATCTTCATGTCTACTTAGGCAGAACGACATGGAGAAAAACATATAACCAATCGTTGGCATAATAAGCACAAGGATTTTCTCAGTTCTCATGACATTCGTTTGAGGACAATAACGATGGGACGATATGCATCCAACCAGGCAAACAGAAGCTTTGTCACATTCTTCCTGTTGAATGCGAGGTTACTATTGTCCATGAGGCTTAATTTTTACAGCAAGAGATTTCTCATGGACAAACATGTTGAACAGCAAAAAAAGAAGTTTCAGGTGGACAAATGGGCTTCTAAACGTGCTTGGCTTCTATTTACAACAAGTTGTAGACACCCTAAAATAATTTTTTTTGCACAGGATGTTGATTTTATGGATCAGACCGATCCATTTGTTTGTGACTACAAAAAAGAGTGGTCGGGTTACATGTTACTATCATGTTCAATTTGGGTTTTGTCTAAAAATTTGATGAACAATTAATCCTTGGGCTTTTTGTACCATTTGTATGCTTGACTTGCATGTTTTTGCCCTCGTACTCCCCTCCACCTGCCACAACACTGCCGCATCTTCCATGGCTATTGTTCGTTCCCGTCCGAGGCCTTGCCGTCGTTCTCCGCCTTGGTTAGCTCGCTGTGCTCGCCGCCGTCTGGTGTTGTCAACATGGTCAACAAACAAGAGGAATCAGGAGATGATTGTACATGGAGAGGCTGACAGTAGGGACCCACCAGGGTCATTGCATTTCGCAAGCAGGTGCCTCGTTATTACAAGCCAAAACAATACTTTCTCCTAATTGTTTAACAACTAGGTTCCACGCCATTGTCAATGTAGTCAATAAACGAGAAAATTACACAACGAGCGGATAACACCAGGGACCCAGCAGCTCGCCCAGTTGTTTTTCAGTTTCAGAGACGGAGCTCAACTGCGCGCTGTGCGGGGGCTGTGGCCCGTCTAGCCCACGCTTACTCTTTTATTAAGCACATGACGAGCCCAGTTGATATTTTTTTCTTTCTGAAATTGGCTAGCACAGTTCTTTTTTTTGGAGAATACTAAAACCGAGGCCTACTTGCTTTTCTCAGCCCAGCTGGGCTGCAAATCTTTCAAGACGAGGAGGGATAAGAAATGGGCTTCCCCAGAAAACGGGCTATAAGTTGTAAGAAATGGGCTGTAAATTTTTAAACCAAAGCCAACCGACAATTGCATTAAAATATCTTTTTTTCAGGATTTCTCTACTCTCTACTCTTATAAAAACCAAAGCCAACTGGCAATTACATTAAAATATCATCTTTTCACCCACAAGATAAACTACTCATACAAATGCATCTTCATGTTCCGTGCAACGAACGGGCATCTTGCTAGTTAAGATTCTAAATTTCATACATTTTTTTTGCGGAGAATTGTTTTTTGAATTTTATTTTGATATAGTTTTTTGAAAACTATTTTTAACGTGACTCAAAATTTCGTGATTAAAAGAGTTCGGACCCCACCGAAATATGCAAAATTTCGTTGAATTTTTTAGCAGTGCCGAGAATATATGGTCTGTAATGCTAATAAAAAGAATATGGGCTTCAAATATCCTTAAGAATTAGCAAATGGGCTGTAAATTATTGACGATGGTTGCCAGAATGGGTTCCGGCAACCGCGCCTTATGGGAAAAACTTACGAAGATGTTCTATGTTCCAGGAGTTGCTCACTGGAATGCCATCTTTGGTCTCAAGGCGGACAGCGCCAGGCCTTGTGACTTATCTCACCCGATAAGGGCCTTCCCACTTTGGTGTCAACTTGTTGGAATTCTTGGCGGATTGAACGCGCCGAAGAACAAGGTCTCCTTCCTCGAAGCTTCTGGCTTTAACTTTGCGGCTATGATAGTGGCGCAAAGCTTGCTGGTATCGAGCAGCTCGTACAGCAGCCTGAAGACGATCTTCCTCAAGGAGCAGCGTGTTGTTTTGCCGCAGCTGTCCTTGCTCAAACTCATCATAAGCGAGCACTCGAGGTGATCCGTATACGAGTTCCATGAGGAGAACTGCCTCTGCTCCATAGACTAGAGCGAAAGGTGTCTGGCCAGTGGCTCGATTTGGCGTCATTCTGATCGACCAAAGAACCACCGGCAGCTCCTCGATCCAGTTCCTTCCGCACCTTGCAGCCTGTCGAAAGTTCTGGTCTTGAGCCCGCGCAGCACTTCAGCATTTGCCCTCTCTGCTTGACCGTTGCTTCTCGGATGAGCAACAGAAGCGAAGCAGACCTTGGCGCCAAGGTCTTGGACGTACTGCATGAAGGTGCGGCTCGTGAATTGCGTGCCGTTGTCGGTGATGATCCTGTTGGGAATCCCGAAACGGCAAACAATCGACCTAAAGAACTTGACTGCTGACTGTGCTGTCACCTTCCTCACTGGCTGCACTTCCGGCCACTTTGTGAACTTGTCGATTGCGACGTACAAGTACTCAAAGCCCCCGACAGCTCAGGGGAAGGGGCCGAGAATATCGAGCCCCCAGACCGAAAATGGCAAGGATAAAGGGATCGTCTGGAGAGCTTGAGCTGGCTGATGTATCTGTTTGGAGTGGAACTGGCACGCTTCACACTTGGTTACTTTTGCAGTTGCATCCTGGAGGTGTGTCGGCCAAAAGAAACCTTGCCGGAAAGCTTTGCCGGCAAGTGCTCTTGCACCTATGTGGTGGCCACATATGCCTCCATGTCTCTCTGCCAACAGCTTTTGTCCATCTTCCCGGCGAATATACTTCAATTTCACACCGTTGAGTCTTCTTCTGTACAGTATGCTATCGACAAACTGGTACATACTTGACTGTCGGGCTACTCTTTCCGCTTCTTCTTGCTCTTCGGGAAGTTCTCCTGTCTGAAGGAAACGGACAATCTGCTGTGCCCATGCTGGAGCCTGTGGCTCGACAACAAGGACTAAAGGCGCATCTGCTGCTGCGGGAACATCTGCTTCCACGGCAAGGATTTGCGGCCCTGCCGGAGCTTGATGTTCCCCGGCAAGCTTGCCGGAGCAAAACTTGTCGGGAGCGTCTGCCTCAATGGAACAAACCATTAGGCTTGCCGGAGCAGACTGCCCCTCAGCATCCTTGGTGTTGATCTTGGGGACTTTCTTGGCGGCAGCTTTGGGGAGCTCTGCCGGAAAGTAGTCACCAGAAACCAACTTCCTCTTTTTGCTTTGTCCGGTTGATGGTGTTACGGATGGTTGAGTCAACTTAAGCACAAAGATCCCTGGTTCCACAGGTAACTTTAGTGCGGCGCACTTTGACAGGCCATCAGCAATATCATTCTGAGCTCTTGGGATATGCTCCATTTGTAGGCCGTCAAAGTGCTCCTCTAGCTTCCTCACTTCATCGACATACGCTTCCATTAATGGACTCTGGTAGTTCTTGTTCACTTGTCGGACGACAAGCTGTGAGTCACCCCTGACAATGAGCTTCTTAATCCCAAGGTCTGTTGCGATTCTGAGACCGGCAAGCAATCCTTCATACTCTACAGTATTGTTGGTTGCTTGCTCTTTAGGAAAGTGCATCTGGATTACGTACTTGAGGTGCTCTCCGGTGGGTGCGACAAGCATCACACCTGCACCGGCGCCTTGCAGCGAGAAGGCTCCATCGAAGTACATCAGCCACTCTTTGCTTGCCTCTTTGACGGCGATGCTCGTTTCTGGAATTTCTTCATCTGGGGTTGGCGTCCACTCTGCTATGAACTCTGCCAATGCTCTGCTTTGGATAGTTGAGGTGCTCTCAAACTTGAGGCCAAAGCTTGACAGTTCCAGTGCCCACTCGACAATCCTGCCTGTTGCTTCTGGATTTTGCAGTATCCTCTTCAGCGGAAAGCGAGTGACGACTGTGATCTCATGTGCTTGGAAGTAATGGCGCAGCTTTCTCGAGGCCATGAGGAGGCCGAAAAGCAACTTATGCACACCAGAGTACCTTGATCTAGCCCCTGCAGAAGGGAACTGACAAAGTAAACTAGGCGCTGCACCATTCTCCTTGGCATCTTATCATGCTCCTGCGCAAACTCATGTTTGTCGGTGCCAGAGCTTGTCGATGAAGCCCCCTGTTTGTCGCTGGATGGATTTGTCGTGGTTGCTGGCTCATCATCTGCCTCCCTCTCCGCCACTAACGCAGCACTAACCACTTGATTGGTTGCTGCTATATACAGCAGCAACTTCTCTTGCGGCTTAGGTGCGACAAGCGTTGGAGTGGAGGACAGGTATCTCTTCAAGTCCTGTAGCGCAGCCTCCGCTTCCGGAGTCCATTTCATTGGACCTGCCTTTTTCAAAATTTTGAAAAATGGCAGGGCGCGCTCAGCAGTTCTAGAGATAAACCTGCTGAGAGCAGCCACGCAGCCGGCAAGCCTTCGTACATCCTTGACACGCTTTGGTGCTTCGATCTGCTCGATGGCTTTGATCTTGTCGGGATTGGCTTCAATTCCCCGCTGAGACATGAAGAACCCGAGAAGCTTGCCGGAAGGGACTCCAAACACGCACTTCTCAGGGTTAAGCTTGAGGTTGATCTTGCGCAGGTTTGCAAATGTCTCATCTAAATCTTGAATCAAGGTCGCTTTGTCCTTGCTCTTGACCACTATGTCATCCATGTAAGCTTCCACATTTCTGTGTATTTATGACTCAAATGCATGGTGAACTACCCTTGCGAATGTTGAACCAGCATTTTTCAAACCGAAAGGCATCCGTACGAAGCAGTATGTGCCACACGGGGTGATAAATGCGGTTTTCTCTTCATCTTTTTCTGCCATGAAGATCTGATGGTATCTTGAGTATGCATCAAGAAATGAAAGCAAATCACATCCGGCTGTGGAGTCAACAATCTGGTCAATACATGGCAAGGGAAATGGGTCTTTGGGACAAGCTTTATTAACATCAGTGAAGTCAATACAAAGTCTCCATTTCCCGTTAGCTTTGCGCACAACAACAGGATTGGCCAACCACGTGGGATGGAGTACTCCTCTGACAAGGCCTGCTGCTTCCAACTTCTTGATTTCTTCTGCGATGAATTCTTGGCGCTCAACTGCCTGCTTCCTGACTCTCTGCTTGACGGGCCGCGCATGAGGACAGACGGCAAGGTGGTGCTCAATCACTTTCCTGGGAACACCGGGGATATCAGACGGTTGCCACGCAAACACGTCGACATTCGCCCGCAGGAAAGCAACGAGCGTGCTTTCCTATTTGGGGTCAAGAGTGGCACTGGTGGTGAAGGTACCACCAGTGCCATCCTCCTTAGCGGACACCTTCTTAGTCGCAGGTGGAGCTGCCATCACCTTCTTGCACTTGCCGGTGGAGCTCGATGGTGCGTCCTCGATGGTAGCGCAGCACTCCGAAAAGGTGCGCTTGCCGGAGTGGGCATCAGAGCTCTTGCCGGACTTGGTCTTCTTCTTCCCCCCGGGAGCTTCAGTGGCAAGTGTCCTTCGTTCTGCTGCAGCCGCTGCTTCCCGGTAGATCTTGTCGGCACGAATAAGAGCATCCTTCTTGTCGCCAGGGACAGAGATGACACTTATTGGGCCTGGCATTTTCAGTATGTTGTACGCATAGTGAGAGGCTGCCATGAACTTGGCGAGTGCCGGACGGCCAAGGATTCCATTGTAAGGTAATGGAAAGTCGGCAACGTCAAATGTGACCCTCTCAGTCCTGAAGTTCAGCTCGCTGCCAAATATTACCGGCAACGTGATCTTTCCCTTTGGCTTGCTCCTTCCCGGGTTGATTCCTTGAAATGTGCCGGTCTCTTCGAGCTCGTTGTCGGGGATCTGGAGCTTCTGGAGCACCGCGGAGGAGATCAAGTTCAAGCCGGCCCCGCCGTCAACTAGCATCTTAGTGACCTTGAGGTTGCGGATTGTTGGTGAGACCAACATCGGCAAGCATCCGACCGCAGTTATGCGATCCGGGTGGTCCTCAATATCAAAGATGATAGGCGTGCCTGACCATTTCAGAGGCCTGCGTGACTCGACGGGTGGTTCTACTGCATTAACCTCCCGCATCCACTGCTTGAGCTGGCGGTGCGAGACATGCAGAGAAGCGCCACCGTCAACGCACAGGATCTCTGTAGCTTTCTGGAACTCCTGCTCATCGGTCTCCTCATCATCCATATCTTCATCGTCGCCGTCATCTTCATCCTTGTCGCGGCCGCGAGGAGGTCTGTCACCTTGCCGCTGCTTGGCCTTGCCGCGGCGTCCTCCTCGGCCGGGACGTTTCTTGCCGGATCCACCAGCTCCTTCCTGGGCCTTCTCTTTGTCGCGCCGCTCATATTTAGCTTTCTGTTGCTCAACAAGCTGCTTGACCCTTTTGCAGTTCTGAAGATCATGGCCCTTGGTGCGGTGAATCTTGCAATACTGCTTGTTGGTGCCGTCCTGCTTGTCGGCGACTGCCACCCCCGCGGCAACCTCCTTGCCGGGGTCACCAGCTTTGGCTTCCTTGGCGCCGCCACCGTTGCCGGACTGCTCAACAACTAGCACTTCTTTGCCTTTCCTCCTTTTGTTGTTCTACCGCCGGGTTTTCCTTGTCGGGGCGGCATCTTCGCTGTCAGATCCTCCCGCTCCTATATTTTCTCCGGGGAGTCTCCTCCCTTCCTCAGCACGAGCGCTTGTCGGCCAGTGCATATAACTCACTGACGTCTCTGATCTTGTACATCGCCATTTCCTCCCGCATCCTGCGGTTCCGCACGTTCTGATGGAATGCGCTGATCACCGCGGCAGGGTGGACGTCTGGGATCTTGTGCTGCACGCTACTGAATCTCTGAATGTACTTGTGCAGGGGCTCTCCTTCCTTCTGGGCGAGCAAATGAAGATCACTCTCCTGGCCATGAGGCTTGTGTCCGCCAGTAAAGGCGCCGACAAACTGATGGCACAGATCAGCCCAAGAGGATATGGAGTTGTCCGGCAAGTGCATGAGCCAGGATCTAACGTTGGGCTTGAGCACCAACAGTAAGTAGTTGGCAAGGATCTTGTCATCTCGTCCCCCGGCAACTTGCACGGCAATAGTGTAAATTCTGAGGAACTCTGACGGCTGCGTCTTGCCGTCGTACTTCTCTGGTACGTCTGGCTTGAAGTTCTTTGTACTGGGCCACTGGACTTGCCGCAGCTCACGAGTGAACGCAGGACAACCTACCGCGTACGGCAGATCGCCTGGTTCCTCTGCTGCATGCATGTCAACAGAGGGCCCAGCGCGCTTGTCGGATTGACGTCGCGCTTCTCTTCGGCGCTCGATGCGGGTTCGAGCGTCTTCTTGTTGTCGATCATGAAGAACTTAGCGCTGATCGCGACAAGCTCGTGGATCCGACGATGCAGTGGAGTCGCTGTCGAGCTGGATCCGACGAGTCGGCGATCTTGGCCTTCGGGGCGGTGATTGCATGGTAGTTGCACCTCCGCCCGTTTCGTCGCCACCGGCTCGCGTCCGGCGGTCCTGCAGTGGCGGCGACGCGCTCGGCCACCGTTGAGTGTCGCCATTGGCGTAGCCGATGAGACTCTGAATGGTGGCCCTCCATTCGTCGATCTTGTCCGACGTTGGAGGGTAATCTAAGAGAAGTTGAGCTTGCGCCAAAGCTTCTGCTGGAGTGGTGGGTGGCAGTGGCGGGTGGCGCGTGGAGCGGGACGTGCTCGAACTTCTAACTATGTTAGAAGGAGCAGTATCCCGTCCAGGCGACCGTGCCCCGCTCGTGCCAGCATGCTGGCGTGCATGCTGGTCTTGAGCGCCCCGAGATCCACCAGCTTGGCCTTGGGCTATCATGCGCATGGTGCTACGAGCGCCATGGTGCTGCTGATCTTGCGCCTCCTGAGAGTGGCGCGGAACATGTACAGTCGCCGAGGTTTGTGCAGCCTTGTCCTTGGACTTGGCAGCACTGTGAGCACCCTCATCGACGGCTGTTCTTCCGCCGGCGTCCACTCCACCACCCGTTTGCTCCAACGGTGGCGGAAATGACGTGGACGGAGCGGCTGCTGCCGAAGTCTTCTTCTTCGGTGGCATGTTGATGAAGGGAATGAAGATCTAGCTCGTGTGAACACCGGATCTGGTTCACACAATCTCGATGCCCCCTACCTGGCGCGCCAAAGATGTCGAGGAAACTGATCCACGAACACCTATGGGGCCGGCGGACCGGGCCCCTTTCGGTTCGGCGGGGGGCGGAGATCGCACGAAGAGCAGATCGAGGCGAGGCACACGAGCAGTTTACCCAGCTTCGGAGCTCTCCGGAGAGATAACACTCCTACTGCTGCTTGTCTGGTCGTATTATCTTGTGTTCTTGCTCTCCAAAGTGAGAGTGTGATGTTCTCTGGGCTATGGATGGATCGAAGCAAACTGTCTGAGGCTTCGAACCTATGAGCCGAACCCCCCTTACATTGCGCATGGGCCTCCTTTTATACGCTAAAGGGGTCACCGACAGGTGGCAACGCAGAGGAGGGTAAAAACGTAAAAAGCGAGGTAGTTGATACAGTTTCTTGTACAGTGCACCCTACCTAACCCTGACTGCAGGGGACAAGGGCATTAAATGCCCGTCTGAGTCACCCGAACAATGCAGAAAAGGACCGTTAGGGGCGCCACTGTTCGCCACGATGGCGATCTTGTCAGCTTCGCATGCCACTGTGCACCGCTGGCTGCACAGCCTCCCGCCACGCACGCCCGGAGAGGCCCCCAGAGCGACACGTTGGTGGATGCGCTGGAGAGTGGACGCAGAGTGGCCGCCTGCCGCGGCAAGCGCCTTGCCGCTGTTGTTATCTTGTCGGGTCCGGAAGCTTGTCGCTCACCGGGCTTCGAGGTACCTTGGTTTGTCTTCTCGGCAAGCTCCTCTTGCCGGGGCCTTGTTGCCTTGCCGGAGCGCGTGCCGCGTCGCGGCAAGTTCATTGGAGCGCCTTGGTTGGCCTTCCCGGCAAGCTCCTCTTGCCGGGGTCTTGTCTCCTTAGCTTAAATACTTTGTTCTTGGATGGCTCCAAGGGAATCTTGGGGGAACTTGGCGATCACCCGGCAAGCCTTTCCCGCGGGGTGCTGCAACTGCCCGTGCACAAGTTCGGGGTACTAGGGTACCCCTAATCTAGTACACCGACAACCACCCCTCCACGGCCACCCCTGCACCGTCTACTGTTCATCCAGCCCTCCACACCATGGGTTCCTGTTCATCCAGAGGCAACGCCACCGCTCAC